>NW_008681921.1:19038-41501 GCF_000695815.1 Acanthisitta chloris
GCTGAACTTCACAAGAGATACAAAGAATAAAAGGGGCTTCTGCAGGTATGTCAGCCAGAAAAGTAAGGTCAAAGAAAGTCTACTGGTCTGATGAATACAACTGGCAAACTGGTAACAATGAATGAGGAGAATGCTGAGGTACTCAACAACATTTTTGCAGCAGTCTTCATTGGAAACCTCACTTCCCACACCTCTTGAGTGGATGGACTGCAAGACTGAGGGACTGGTGGAGCGAAGTACCTCCCACTCTAAAAGATCAGGTTTGTAACCACCTGAGGAACCTGAACATATAAAAGTCTATGGGTTGCATCTCATCAGGTCCCAGAGTCCTGAAGGAACTCTTAATCCACTCTCCAATGTATTTGAAAAATCACGGCAGTCAGGTGAAGAACCTGGTGACTGGAAATAGGGAAACATTGCACCCATTTTTTAAATGAGTAGAAAGGGGGACCCTGTACTTGTCAGCCTCACCTCTGTGCCCGGGAAGATCATGGAACAGATCCTCCTAAAAGTTATGCTAAGGCCCATTAAAGACATGAAGGTGATTTGAGACAGCAGCTACAGCTTCACCAAGGGCAAATGCTGCCTGACCAGCCTAGTGGCTCTGTATGATGGAATGACTGCATCACTGGACAAGAAAATGGCTACAGAGGTCACCTGTATAGACTTCTGTAAAGCCTTTGACACAGTCCCCACAACATCCTTCTCTCTAAATTGAAGAAATATGGGTTTGATGAATAGGCTGTTCAAGTAGATGAGGAATTGGCTGAATGGTCGCAATTAGAGGTTATTGATCAGTGGCTCAACGACCAATGGAGATCAGTGACAAGGGTTATTCACTACTCCCCACCCACTATGTCTTCCCAGCAAGTAGGCTGGAAGCACTGAAGGTGTCAGGGAACACTATCAGGACAGATGGCCCAAATCGGCCCAATACCATTGACTTCCAGACCACATACCATCATGCTCAGCAATAAAACCTAGAGAAAGAAAGAAGATGGGAGAACATATATGGTTACAACATTTGACTTCCTGATTACATTTGACTTCCCAAGCAATCATTAGATGCTGAGGCCCTGCCAAAAACTGGTAGGTGTCTGCCTGCCAACACAAAGTAGTGAATATTTTACTTTGCTTGTATGCACAGCTTTACTTCACATATTTAAACTGTTATTATCTCAACCCATGAATTTTCTTCTTTTTGCCTCTCTGATTCTTTCTCCCCCATTCCACTGATAGGGAGGGAACAAGTGACTGAGTCGAGTTATAGCTTCTGACCATGGTCAATCCACCACAGCCAGGCGAACTATTTTCTGGAAGTTCCTCTCTACTGAGGCATCTAATTTATGAGCTCAGCTGGACAAATCTCAAAAAATCACATGTATGATATAGTGATAAGTCCCAAAACTTCAAATTACAGTGATATATTTTCTGTTCTTGTAAGAATACTGCACTCATTCGAACACACAGCAGTCTTGCTGGGCTTAAAAAAACCCCACACAACATTGCATTTCTTGAGAGGTACAACAAAGACAGGTTTTTATTTCTCTAGAAAACATTAAGAACAAGCAAATAGAGGAACTGATGACAAGCTAAAACGAAAATTCCAAGACCTTGAGAATTATGAATGAGATCTGCATTATTCTAGCTATTCAATATTTCACAGGGTCTTCTGTGGTCCAAACTGCCCATACCAAAGTCTTTAAAAAGACATGGCTTTATTACACTTGTGAATAAAGTCTCTAAAAGCTATTTTTCCTCTATATGTTGTCTGAGGAATGTACCTGCTTTCTTAAGTAGTAGGACACTGCACATTTCCTTGCTCTCTCATATGTGTCCATGTAAATAATGCTTTATTTATTCATAATTTCCTTCAATCCATCTATAAATATTGTTTTCTTAATGCTAAAGAAAATCTCTAAACCATTAAAATGCTAAGGATTAGAAATTGTTCTGCTAGTTTTACAGATTTCACTAACACTTTGGAAGTTGTGATCTTAATAAAAAATGACAGAAACTTTGATTGACAGCAATACTTCGATTAGATGAAGGTTTCTATTTCTTTTTTATTTCTACTTTATTCTACTAATATCCATGCAGATGAAATGTAAAATATTAAATGAAAGGCAGAGACTTTCTCCCTCCTTTCCATTTATTGATCAAGACGTTATGACCGAAATATTGTTGGAGTTTTATTTAGAAGTTTGAATAATTTAAATAGCTTTGTACAACCTCCCTGCACCATCCTTCTAAGGAAGTTAGCAAATATCTGCTTCTCAGTCCTCCTTCACTCAAAGTGAGTTTAGTCAATAAAATATTAAAACGTGACTCAGACTATTAAAGAAAAGTTAAAAATCAGTGGGTTTTATAGTCTGTATTCCTTTTTACATAAACATGAGCTTCATTGGCATTTTCTACACTACACACACACCACAAAAAAACCCAGAAGCAACCAACCCTAACCCATTTGAGGGTACTACTGTTTGGTTTTGCTCTCACAGAGTGAAATTCTAATCTCCTTCATTAGAAAAGAGCTATTTCATTTTATGAGTACCTCCACTGGCCTGTAGTGTCACTGGCTTCAGTGGAGGCACCAATGAAGTTCACTCAAAATACCAAAACCTGGCTCTTACACCAGGAAAGGGAAAATAAACCATACAGAACTCTGAAACTGCGAGGGAGGACACTCAAGGGATAAATATGGAGCAATACAAGCCTACCTGTCAATGATCTGTATCTAACTAAAGCAGAAATGCGCAGTATGAAATTATAGGAGGTTTCAGTTAAAGGAACAGTCCAAGATGAGTCTGCCCTAGGCACATAGATGTGTTTTCAACCTTCAAGATAATTATAATTTAGTCCAGAAATAAAAAGATGTGTTTTGTCATTTAGCTCACAAGAGAGTACATTTGAATGCACACACCATAGCAGGAAGTATAAAAAACCGCATAGAATAAGAACATGAAGATAATTTCACTACAAGAGTTTTGAAAAACTGATAATGCATCACATGCTGTGATACAGCTCTTCGACTCTTGTGGGAAAATGATTGGTCTTTTAAGAATAGGTAGTTCCTTTTCACTAATCACATCCTGCAGTTATTCTCTGTACAATATGCAAGCCAGAACTGTTAAAAAGCTTTTCACACCTTTTGCTTCAGTACCTTTTTGGAATGTGTGCTGTACTATCTACGGCAACCAGCTGTGCTCACATTGGATATCCTCAGTTAAGCAGGATCAGATTTTGGCAGTGCTATTATTAGCTGTAAGCATTTGTTTGTTTCCTTAGTGCCAATTATGCCCTGTAGGGACTGCCAATGACACATAGTGATCCACGAGGTGGATTTCATAAACAAGCTTCTATCAGTAACAAATATTCCATCAAGATGTGAGAAAACACTGTATTTTAGGTTTTTGGGTTTTTTTCCAAAATATTACAGTTAACTTCTGGACAAGTAGAGTCTAACTTTTTAGACATTATAGCTTCCAACCTACTTTTAGATTAGGCATCGATGTGGAATAATTACTAAAGAGCAGTCCCCAAATTTCACCAAACAATTCCTCGCTTAAAGTTAAAGAAGTATTTCTGCTTCTTGTCCAATATGATTAAGTCTTTTAGCTTACTGACTTGGAACCTGACATAAAAATACTTTTTTTTGTGTATCTAAAGAGGCTGAAGTGTTAGCTGCAACATTAGTAGTTTTGCTTTCACAACATTCAGCTATATAGATAGTTGGACCTAAAGGTGAAGCTAGCCAAAAAATACCAAGCACAATTATCCACCATTCCTTATTATACTAGAATAAGCCTTGTGATCTGAACAGGAATAAGAACATGCAATTCAGACAAATCACTGTAAACTGCTGATAGCATAAAATGCTGAATTCCTTCTCAAAGACTTGCAGTCTTCAGAGAATAGTAGAAGTACTAAGACAGAACTCAAAGATCCATCCCTTGGCTTCAGATAATTCCATATTAGAAAATGTGTGTGTGTGATGGGGGGCAGGAGAGGGGAACTCTGAGAAAATAAGACTGATTGATCTTGTAGCTGCTTGAGAGCTTAAATAGTACCGAAACCTTTCACCATAAAACCACAGCTTGTTCAACAGGACAGGATGCTCACTGTGCTAAACACAGTTGATAAAAGGCATGTTAATTGTCAAATATCAAAGATTTATCAAGCATATTATGACTTCGTTCAACACTCTGTGCACAGACTCAAGTTAGAAAACTCCTCCATATTTGAGCTTTTCTTCTTGAGATCAGCAGTATAAAACCTGGGATTCATTTAGTCTCTATGTCTTAGGATTAAATTAAAAAAAAATAAAGCAACAAAATAAAGTCCTGATCCTAAGTGTGTAACTTGAACAAAGCCCATCTACTAAGGAAAAAAAAAACCAAGAACAAGACATCAAAAGCACAACCTGGAAGTTTTGGTTACTCAGTCTGAGAAAACCTCCAAATTATCATTCAAGAGAGAGATATGGTGAACGCAATGAAGGGTGACACACTAGATAACTGCTGAGAGTTCAGGCAATTTTCCAAAGAAAGAATTTTGCTGGGAGTATACACACCTATAATTCTCACCACAGAACAGACTTTGATCTCAGCAATCACAATGACAATTCTGAATCACTAAACAAAAAGGTGATTAGGTGGCTTATTTTTATTAACAATCTGAGCCAAAATTATCCACCTTCTACTACAAAAAGCTCAAACCAACAAAACCTAAGCCCCACCTTCTCCCTAAAAAATAAGAAAAATACCCAAATCAAAACCAACTTAATCCTGAATATACACTATATTCCATGAACTGTGGCAGCACCAGCTGGGGAAATCTGGTTGGTCTGTTGAGCTTCTTACCTGCAATTGAAAAATATTTAAAATTATAAGAGTATAGCAAGGGAAAAAAAAGAATTATATTCTCTGATATAGTAAAAAAATAAGTGGTCAGTAATGAAAGAAACTATATGGAACTTAAATGTTCCAATGTTGCATCTAAATTTGCATCATTTTTTTTCCATTCAATGAAAAGAAAAATTTAAAAATGCTTAAAAAAAACCCCAACTGTCACTCTCCATAAAACAGTAAAAATATTGTTTACATTTATATACTTACAGGAATTGGAAAGCTCTAAAAAATTTCTATTTCAGAAGATTATCTGTTTCATAAAATATTATCTGTACAGATATTTTTTCAATCCTTTTATAAGAAGAGATTTTGCAGCGGAACATTATATACGACAGACTTCTTTCACACCATCTGTTATCTGTAGCAAATCAGAAAGCATTACTGCATTACTTTTTGGGAAGGACTGTGGGTGCAGTTCAGAACACTTGAAAAAAGTATTGCTATTTTTTAGAGAAGAAATGGTGGTAGTGCCCATTCAATTCTGGGTCCCCAATATTTTGTTCTGCAGGTATCCTGCTCAATAGTAGGCTAGCTCACAGTGAATAAGAAATTTTAAAGGTTACAGAATAGGGAAATGAAAACTTGTTTTTTTCTTTCTAATCTACTAAAACAACTGTCATTCATGTAAGACACACAGAAAGAAAACTAGGCTCAAGTGAGGCTTGGCTTTAACTTCAGCTGCCCACATTGAACAGTTTCTTCAGGTATTGACTTTTGTCATCCATTAGTTTGATGCAACTGAATTGAAGTGATTTAGTATTCACTGAAACTGAAATTTTACTTGACAGCATGGACACCCTCCCTGGACTGGACCTCATGATATAGATTTTGAATGAATTTATAAATAATACTGTAAAACAGAAAAACTGAAGAAAAACCCTACCCCAATGTTCTTGTAATAATTGTTACACTGGATTTTTTTAGATTTCTGAGACAACATGCTCCTATTTGTTTCATTTCATGCTTCAAGAATTTGAACATCTGTTTCTTTCAGTAACATAAAATTATGAACACAAGTTTGAGGTATAGGAATGGTTTGGAAACAGATTTACCATTCTACTTGCATCCTTGCCACAGCACAAAACTACTACCCATCCAGAAATGATATAGCACTTGAAAGGAGTCCTAGAATATCCTGTGCTGGAAGGGACCCACAGTGATCACTGACTCTAGCTCCCAGCCCTGTGCAGGACAAACCCAAGAATCATGCCATGTGCCTGAGAGCATGGACCAAACACTTATTGAACTCTGACTGACTGAGTGCTGTGACCACTTCCCTGGGGAGGAGCTAAAACGTTTTCCTCATGCTGTTCTCACATAAGTCACAATGAGAACATAAAATTTCCTGAAGCAAAAGTTGCAACTAGAGAGGGAAATAAAAAGTTTCAAAATCACTGACCACACCTATGACCCACCTGACCAAAAATTCATCTGCAGGATAAAGTTTCACACTGATAAATTCCTTTTTCTAAGTTGACTAAAGCCACTGAAAATTTCTCAGAGTATGAGAAATATGAAGGGTTTAGTAGAACAAAAGAGCACCAATGGAAGCTTCCCATGATTTTTTATGTGAACATTATAACTGAAGTTCTTCTACAGTGGATTTTGCTGTATCACTAGCTCTGAAAATAAGCCAGTATCAGGAGGCTTTCTCTCATTTAATACAGATATGTTCACCATCTATTTAATTCACTGGCATTTAATAATTGTGTTAATCCACATTGAGTTGCTGGTTGGGTTTTTTCCTTCTATATTTCCCATTCCTCTTTCCTACTAATGATTGTTATCACTATCTATTTTATGAGAAGCAAGGTTGTAGCAATAGCATCAATTTGTGCAGTTGCACATATATCCTGCCCAGTAGGCATGTACATGCATGCAACCAACCATGGATTGACATGAACTGAAAACAGCACTCAAAAACAAATGGCACAGATGCTTCACCATGCTTCACCTCTACAGATCAGGATGAATGATGCTAGTTGACACTCTCTATATACATATAATTGTAGTCAGTCTTGGAAACCAAATTTAAGCAGTAGCTAGCCCCTCATCCTCTAGTCTCTCGACTTGCTACTACCTGGCTGTAGAAGCCCCCAGGTTTTGCAGATGCACTGCTTTTTCTGGTACTCAGGCCTCCCCTGGTTTTGTACATACCTCCCTCACTCCACAGTAGTTGGCCCAGACCTATGGCTTTCTTAGAAGCTGACTATCAAACTGACTGTCCCAGAAGGTGAAAGGACCACCTGACCAAACAAATATCCGAGTCTCAGACTGCTGGTGTCTCCATTGTCTGCCCCCCAAACCTACAGTCTCTTCTATACCTTGCTGCCAGAGCTCTTACCATACACAACAGCTAACTGGCTTGAAATTAGCTGGTGAAGTACACACTCTAATACCAAAATTCCCTAAAGAAACATTCACGTTCTTCCCAGTTACTCACATTTGGACCTCAACACACAAACACCAGACAGGACTCTACTGAGGAAAACAGGAACAGCACTTAACATACAGAAATTCTGGTGATCAGATCCAGTGCTTAACCAAACCTATTGACCTGAAACCTGTTTACACTGAAGTCCTTTCTCCTCCTTCCTTGTCATCTCATTTCTCCATTTTCCCATGATTGTTACCCTAATTTACCCTTATTCCTCTCTTTCTCCACCTTTGGTCCTTCTGTAAATATCTCATATTACATCTTTCACAATCCCCTTAAAATTTTCTACAAAATTTATTTTACAAACCTGAAGTTACCTTCTTCCTTCATCCTATCATGAGTCCCATATCCCTTTAGGTAATTAACCACCCTTCAATCTTTAAGGCACTCTGCAATTAACTCCCCTCCTTCCCCCCTACAGCCCATCTTATTGGGTTTCATGCTCAGGACAACAGACTAGCTGTCTTTTTTGAACCCTACAAGTAACAGAGTAAGTGTGCTTTGCTTATACTCGTTAAGATACAACATCCCTCCACTTATTGTTTATTTGCATTTTCAATGATTAGCCTTCAATTATGTTACCTATTAATTATTAGCTTTTATGCTTCTAGAAATCAAGTTGATTAAACTGTGCTCTTCTTTCTAAGACTGGCAGCAAATTAGTTGTTTTACATTTCCTTCACTTTCCCTCAATGTCAGTTCAATATCCTGCAGAATGCTAATGTTCCCATTTGAGCTATAATTAGAAAATACTCAACATTAAATCTCTTCTAAACCTAAGTGGTTTTTATTCTGCCTAAATCCATAGGTTGTTTTTATACCTCCTGGTCCCTCTAAGTGAGATTTGAAGGCATAATGCCAGCTGGATCGATACCCAAAGCTTGACAATAAAGCAATGAGAAACTTAGTAAGAACTCCCAAACGAGTCTGATTTCCTTGACTTTTGAGTTCTTTAGAAGACCCAAAATGAAACTAGTTTCATAGCAATTCAGAAACCTTTCAACAACACTACATTGAACAGAAACAGACTTTTCAATCTACAGTTTAAAAGATACAAGTTTGTCCTTTGAAAGCAATGTAAATACTATCAACAAATTCTGTGGTACTTGTATAAAACAGATATATGAATGATAGCTTAAGAATTTAATTCAATACACTCTCTACAGATTCCTTTTGCATGTTTGTTTCTCAATGTTCTTGAAATGTATTCAGATGCTATAGGTTGGCAACAGATTCCTTCAAATATAATAGAAAGCCTTATGTAGACTTAAAAAACCCCAGAAATTACAATTATAAGAAGCTGTTTCATGCTACAGAGATGTCTGTAACTAAGGCTACTTTTGAGTATCTAACCCCTCCTCCCCCCCAACAAAAAAAAAAAAAATTTAACATTTCTTCAAGAGGTATTTTCTTTTAACTACATTATTTTATCCCCACAGGGATTCTGCCCTATAAATACTGTGAGTTTTTGTCTATCTACTGCCTCAGAAATACATAATTCTTTTCATATGAGATTTCATATCCTGCAGTAATATATCTGCTTTCTTTTCATTGCCCAACTCTCTATTTTTATGCACACACTTCAATTACTTCTCTGGCCTTGACAAGCTTGCAAATTGAACTAAGAACTGTCCTTTTACTATCTATATATGAGGCCAAAATTATAATACAACAGGATTTCATTTTGACCAAATATTTTTCACTCCATTATGCTATGAGCATGAGTAAACTTTTTGCTCTTTCTGCATCCAGGCTCTCATACTCGTTTAGTCTTACAGATGATCCTGCTTGTGTTCCAAAGATGATCACTTCCCAACAGGAATTCCTATTTCAAACTGGTTTCCTCAGTGATTTTTCAGCTCTTCTGTTATTAAAAAAAATAGCAAAATCCAAACTGTGTATGCACGCCCAAGTGTTATAACATGAGAATTCAAGATAGCAAAATCCAAAATGTGTATGCACACCCAAGTGTTATAACATGAGAATTCAAGCCCTCTTCCTCCTTTGCATGGAGATAACCAAAAGAGATAAGGGGGCTGGTCAGGGTCATGAATCTTGGATGCAGTTTTGGGAGCATTATTAGTTTCCTTTTCTCCTTCAGAGGGAGGAGAAGGAGGAAAGAATATATATTATTTCTACTTTAATAGTGAGGAAGACTAGCTGCCCTTTGGAGATGTATTTTGTACCTTGCTTTGATAGTTTAATATATTTTCATATTGATGTTTATGTAAGATCCATGACAATTCCTCATTCAGATATCAGCATGATTATGAGTACCATGAGATGTGTTTGCATTAGGTATAAATTAAAAATTCATAGAGTTTTTTGTCTGTTTAGAACATTAAGAGAAATTAAATATTAGCATCAGATAATTTTTCTTAACTTCCCAACATAATACCTAAAGAAACAATTTTTTTTTTAGCATTCAAGTTGCAAAGTTTTCCTTTCATTCCTGAGAAATGCAAACTCTTCCCAGTAGACATAACTAAGCTTTTTTCTATATCAGTTTTGACTGGCATGGTGGGATCTAATGGTTTCTTCTCTTTGTCTGTTTCCCTGTGGGTCATTCCAACCAGTCATCATGTCTCCAGCTATAGCATGTCTAGACAATTTAGCCCTTCATTAAGCCACACCACCCCCCTGGAATAACCACTGTTTTCAACACAAAAATACAAGCTTTTACTCTTTCATATGATGATTGCAATGCTTCCCAGCTTTCCAGAAAGTGTGCAAACTAGTAACATTTGCCAGAAAACAAGACAGTTCTCTCCTCTTTAGTTCAGTCTCCTGCCGTCATTCTTGGTTTCTGGATCTCATCTCTATATTACAACTGAAGTTCTACTCTTCATTCAAGTCAAACAAACAAAAAAAAAAACCCAAACCAAAACCCCCAAAATACCAGGATAAGCTAACTGAAGCCTGTATTTCAAAAAGTGAAGCAATATTTTTCAAAACCTAAGTAGCTGTTCTGTCCACATTAATATCTGACTTTAACGAAGTTTATAACACTCAATATCATGTTTGAATCTCAAGCCATTTTAAATTCACCACTCAAATGCTTAGCATCAAAGTGAAGATCTTATAGGAAGGGCTGAATTCTGAAATCTGGTAGTATATTTAACCCAGTGGTAAAACCCTAGAACCCAAATGGTACATGTATTAGATTAGCAAACAGAATTCCTATGGTTTGACTGCTCATTTCTCCCCACAATGGGGAGGCCATATTAGAAGGCTTAAGTTCTTTGCTCCAGTTAGTTTCAGTAAGTGTGACAGGGATCAGTCAAATTATTAACAATGAATGCCAAGTCACAGGCTAAGATGTATGTATTATAATTAAATGTATATAATATATATAATGAAATGTTCAAACTCAAGACAACATTCTCTGTAAGAAAGCTTGCACAAGACTCCTTGAAATAACAGAAAAAGATGGAAATGTATCATCCTGTGAAAAAAAGCAAAAATCTATTTGTTAAATCTACCTTTTATAAGCTATATTCTCTAACTTAAACATTCCTGTACTTTAAAACACATTAGGTGTCTTTCATGCCTGATTAATCAATTCACTCATATCCAAATAATTTCTGTTTGCAACATTATGGTCACATAATCTTAGACATATTTTATTAAAATTCCGTATGTTGACAATAACTTCATATCAAAATAATCAAACCTCTTAAATGATGTATCAAAACTTCCTCATTATAGCTAACCAAGATACAACTACAACTTCTGGGAACATTCCAATCCAATAAAACAGCATATGAAGCCATTTTTTTTTACTACTAAAGATACATTCTTTCCCTGCTTCATGGATGCCTGAAAATTACTTCCAACCATACACATAACACAGAAGCTAACTTCCTTCCAGCTATCACCATAAGGATTAATTTAATAAAAGAATAAAAGAAAACTGTAAAAAATATTTTACTGTTACAGAATTGGCATATAGCATCTTAAGACTATCTTGTGAAACATACAGTCTCACTAACTATACTGTGTATAATCAACTTCTTAAAGGTGAGGTCTACAAACTACCTAGCCCATAAAAACAAACGCAGTTTTTGGTCATTACTTTGTACCAATTCCCTAAAGACTCCTTATTATCTGCATACTGAGGGATATCAGGTCTTATAGATCTCACTTTTGTGACTGACTGCAAGGATGACATACAGCTTCTAGGATAGAGTTTCTAATCCAGAACAGTGATCTAAAACCATAATCAGCCTTACCATATTTCTGGAAAAAGCTAAGACAACTAAAAGGAAAAGCATTACAAATAAGATAAACAACTTGCTAGTCCGAACCTTAATCATGTAAAATTTAAAAGAAAATGTAGCCATTGAACAGTTGTTATGGTTTAACTGAAGCTGTCAACTAAGCTCCATACAGCCACTGGCTCACTCCACCACAGTAGGATTGGTAGTGAATAGGAAGAGCAAAAATGAGAAAACTTATAGATTGAAATAGAGTTTTATAAGTAAAGGAAAAGCCATGTGCACAAGTAAAGCAAAACAAGGAATTCACACACCACTTTCCGTGGGCAGACAGGTGTTCAGTCATCCCAGGAAAGCAGGGCTCCCTCAAACGTAATGTTGACTTGGGAAAAAAAATGCCATCAGCTCTGAATGTGTCCCCATTTCCTTCTTACCCTAGCTGTATATACTGAGCATGATGATATATAGTATGGAATATCCTTTCAGTCAGTTTGGGTCAGCTGTCCTGGCTGTGTCCCCTCCCAGTTTCCCACACATTCCCAGCCTCCTCACTGGTGAGGTGGTACGAGAATTCTGAATTATTCTGAACAGTAGACTCATCCCTCATCTCCTATGGCTAACAGGACTCATAGTAATGGTTACCGTTTCCAGACAAGCCAGTCTTGGCACTCACTTCCCATTTGTAAATCTTTGGATTTCAGGTGTATTTTTATAGATAATTCTTTATCACAGTATTTTTAAGTGAACAATGGGGAAGCCTGACTGGTTCTTGCAACATAATTGCAGAAATGTTCTTGTTCATCTAGAGGGGATCTGGCTCAGCTCACAGACGTAACTGAGCATGAGAACAGGAAATATAGTTGCTGCAACAATTTTCCTTCAATGCTGGTAGCAGAAATGTTACGAAGCTGAAGTAGAAACCAGTGCTAGTAGACCAGCAGAACAGTTCTGCATGGCTGGTTAAATGAATTGACATTTTTTGATTATAGATATTGAGAGAAATCCCAGTCCCAAAGAGAAGTACAATTTCAGAGCGTAGTATAGTTGTTCCTCATTTTTCCTTATGAAAAAAAACAGGTGAATAATAAATGCAGATCTTGAAATACTTGTTTTGATATCTTGCTTTCTGATTTTTAATCAATTTCTAGAAGAATTCCCTTTTCTATGTCAGCTCACAAACACCTGAGCTAGATGCAGTTACTGCAGAATGAGGGTAGAGTGTTGGAATATTCTAGTCCTTCGCGTTAAAAATTTAGTTTTAAAGACTTCCTACTTGCTTTCCTTTTGCCACCTTTTAAGTCATCATCTTAGGATCAAGAGCTAAAATTCTGAAGCTGATTTCTAGTTATAGGAAACCAAGTCTTTACGTCAGCTGCTAAAGAATCAGACATTTTCCTAAACGCAGAGAATCCAAAGCTCCATAGGCAGAGAAGTTCAGTCCAGTTATTCTGCTATCTAAACAGATTGAAAGGCCTCTTATTTAAAGGAAAATATTAAAATGCAGATGGCTAAGCAGCATCAGGTCTAAAATTTCAGTTCTTTTATCTCTCTAAGCTTCCACCAACATCAAACAGAAGTCTAGGCCAATATGGATCACAAAAACTGGCCCTTCATATTCATTAGGCCTGAAATTCAGTTACCTTTTAATCCAAACTTCTAGGGCAAGCTGCACATTTCCTGAAGTGTCAGGGAATAAGCTACACATTTCATACCGTTATACAAGCTGCAAGAAATTAAAAGATTCCAAGAAAGAACAGCCATTACATTTTAGTAGTCTTGAATTGAAGCAACAATCTCTGAAATATCAAAGATGTTATCTTGACTGCAAGACTGACATATAAACAGTGACATTAAGATGCAACTCATCTTTCCTTAAAAGTTACTTACACATCATTATTTTGAGAGAAGTTTTCAATCATGTGAAAGAGGCTATTAAGTTCCTTATGGGGAGCAATGGGAAAGAATAAAGTTTCTCTTTGAGGGAGGGTTAGAAAAAGAAATTAGATTTTGCAAATGAGTTTATTTTCACTAAGATCAGTGAAATAATTCGTTTGTGTTCATTAGAATGTGAATGTATTTGAAAAAAAAATGACTGTGTTTGTAAGAGTGCAGGAAGAGGTACAGCCTTGCACAAACCCCCACCTTCCAATCAAATTTGCTGTTTGAGGGAGGTTTAGTGCTTATCCAGGGCATGGATCCTCAACTTTGCAGAAACTTCCAGAATTCATCTGTCTCTCAGACTGTTACTCCTTTTCTGCCCATTCTTACAACCACATATGCATGAGCAACACTGCTCAGGGACACTGAGATAAAGAATTATTATATGTCTCTGAGGACCCAAGTAAAGAGGACAGGGACATGTAGGAGATTCTCAGCCAAATCAAGGACAAAAGACTATGGGAGGAACAGATATATCATCTCAGAGAATGCATGGCTCTGCAGCTGTTAAAGGGGTTTTGGCTTCTACAAATCCATAATGATCTTCAAAGAGCAGACTGCTGGCAAGGAACAGATGTGATACCTGACAAAAATGGGGCAACAAATCAGAAAATCAAGATGGGATATTTTTTTATGAATGGAGCTGTGAGAAAGACGAATACATGATTTTTAGGATAAAAGGAAGAAAAAAATATTGCATTCTGCATAAAGGAACAATAAGAATACATGGAGCTCTCCTATGGAATGATAGTTTGAAACAGGATCTGTGGAAGGTCAAAGAGGGATATGTTAATGAACAACTGTGACTGCTACTCAAAAAGTAGATAGACAGTTGGGAGACAGTCCTGTCACGTTTTCATTCTCATAGAGGACTTTAATCACTCCAGTATCTATTGGAAAGCAATACTGTGAAGCACATCCAATCCAGATGGTTTCAAAAGTGTGTTGGGGATTACTTTTTCCCCAAGAAAGCATGAGACAAGCCATCTAAGAAGATAATCTACTACATCCCAAGAACTGGTTAGGGATGTGATATGCACTGACAATCTGCACTGTCATAACCTGCAGATAGAAGAATTAAAGGTATTGAGGAAAGACAGGAAAGCAAGCAGCAGGAGAAAGGCCAGACTTCAGAAGAACTGTTTTCAGTCTATTCAGGGAAATGCTGGCAGGATTTTTTAGAAGATTGCCCAGAGGATAGAGGAGCTCATGAAGCCTGATTCATCTTCAAGGGTTGCCTCCTTGAAGCACAAAGATAATCAAAAGAAGTGAATCAGTTTTGGATCAAATGATCTAAGTGCAGGAAAATGAGCAGTCATAGTAGAAAGTGTCCAGGCAGGATAAAGAACCCCAGCTAAGCTGAAATGCATGGAGACAGGCTCAAAGAAGTGGAGGTAGTGATACATTTATTACAAAGAATGTGCTCTAGGAGTATTTGAAAGGCTGATGCTTTACTGGCATTAAAACTGAAAGGATAAGTAAGGGGCAATGGGAAGGTATGATTGTACACTACAGAAAAAGAAAAGCCAAGTAAAGCTTTGGCACAATAGTCAGTGGGGTGGGTAATCTAGTAATGAAGCAAAGACTTATATACTTGGCCCTTCCTTTGCCTGGAGGTTTTGAGTGGCAAGCTGGTGTCATAAGTCCATGTGCTTGGCAGCAGAGTTTGGGGAGGAAGGGTGTGATCAGAAAAGAAAGTTATTCAGGGGCTGCTTGAAAAAGATGAACATGTACAGGTCAAAAACTGCTAAACAAACACTCTGTGTTGCAGAATAACCTGTCAAAAGTCATCACAAAGGTGTTCCACTGACTTGGAACGACTGCAGTGAACAGGAGAATTAGAAAAAGCAACAAGAAAAATATGGATCATGTCCCAAAAGAAGAGAAGACACTGGAATGAGGACTGAAAGGGAACTAGTTTAGACAGGGAGCAAGGAAGGGGATCCCAGAATGCAACCTGTACATTAGTGCACATGAACCAGTTCATTCTTGAAAGAAAGAATTACAGTAGATCAATCAGATTACCTGCAAGATAGGTCAAGTAACTTAATCAACTCAAAATCAACCTCTGTTCCCACAGACAAAAGCAGGTGACTAAGGCTACCCAGCTCCGAAACTGGTCTCAGTGGAGCAGTTCAAAGGGCAGCAAGAACTGTCTGTGTTGTGTATTCCTTCCTCCTCTTGGCATGAGACCTTCAGTGCTTTTATATATTAGACTTCAAGCATTCCCTGTTTCAGCTGAGTTCAGTGGGAATCAGTGTTCTGAACCTATGTAATCACCACAATATGAAACAGCATGGATCAAAATGCCTACAGTTATGGAGTATTTGTAACCTAAATTTCCTCTTGTATTCCAACCTGTGCCGTAGGGATAGCAAGACTTTCCTCTTTGGAATGTTACTGCAAAGAAGTTAGTTTGAAATGAGACACTGTGATCACAGAAAACTCAAAAGAAAAAAACCCCTCAGTTTTCAAACAGGGTACAAGTGCTGTTCAGAAAGCACCTTAGGGTCATACTTGAATACAGACCAGTTTGAGAAAGGACTCTGTCCTGTGGACAAAACCCTGAACTGTACAGCAAATAAAAGATCCCATGATCTCTGCATTGAACTCTATTAATTTTGCTGTCTGCACTGGTATTGCAAGTATTCTTTTTATTATTTTTAGACAATAAGTTTCTTCATAAATAGTAACACAAGTAGCAATTATTTCACCTATTTTCATAGAATCATAGAATTTAAGGGATGGAATGGACCTTACAGATCATCTAGTCTCAAGCCCTCCTGCTATGGGCAGGGACCCTTCCTCACTAGATCAGGTTGCTCAAGGCCTCATCCAGCCTGGTCTTGAACACCGCCAAGGTTGGGGCAGCCACCACACTCCTGGGCAACCCGTTGCAGTGTTTCATCACCCATACAGTAAAAAGCATTTTTCTAATATCTAATCTAAACATCCCCTCTTTCAACCTGAGACCATTAACCTTGTCCTATCATTGCAATTCCTAACAATGAGTCCCTTCCAGGTCCCTTGTAGGCCCCTTCAGATACTGAAAAGCTGCTGTGAGATCTCCATGCACTCTTCTCTTCTCCAGGCTGAACGGCCCCAACTTCCTCAGCCTGTCTTCAAAGGAGAGATGCTCCAGTCCTCTTATCAACTTCGTGGCCTCCTCTGGACTTGCTCCAATAGTTCCACATCCTTCTTATGTAGAGGGCACCAGAGCTACACACAGTATTCCAGGTGGGATCTCACCAGGGCAGAGTAGAGGGGAAGAATCACCTCTTTTGACTTGCTGGCCTCACTCCTTTTGATGCAGCCCAGGATTCAGTTGGCTTTTTGGGCTGTGAGCGCACACTGACGACTCATTGTGAGCTTCTCATCCACCGTCACTCCCAAATCTTTCTCCTCACTACTGGTTTCAATTACTTTCCCATCTGATCTGTAGGTATGCCTGAGATTGCCACAGCCCAAATGTAGGACCTTGCACTTCATTTTGTTAAACTTCATGAGGTTTGCACTGGCTCAAGCCTGTCAAGGTCCCTCTGGTTGGCACATCCCTTCCCTCCAGCATGTCCATTGCCCCACACAGTTTGGTGTCATCAGTGAACTTGCTGAGGGTGCTCTCAATCCCACTGTCCATGTCACCGACAAAGATGTTGAGCAATATCAGCCCTGGCACCGACCCCTGAGGAACACCACTCATCACTGGCCTCCACGTGGACAATGAGCTGCTGACCACAATTCTCTGTGTGTGACCATCCAGCCAGTTATTTATTCACCAAGTGGTCCACCCATCAAATCCATGTATCTCCAATTTAGAGACAAGGATGTCGTGCGGGACAGTGTCAAATGCTTTGCATAAGTCCATGTAGATGATATCAGTTGCTCTGCCCCTATCCACAAATTCTGTGGCTCCACCATAGAAGGCCACGAAATTCGTCAGACATGACTTGCCTCTGGTAAAGCCATGTTGGTTATTACCAGCCACCTCTTTGCTCTTCATGTGACTAAGCATTGCTTCCAGGAGAATCTGCTCAATGATCCTGCAAGGCACAGAGGTGTGACTGATTGGCCTATAGTTCCCTGGTTCTTCTGCTTTCTCTTTTATGAAAATGCGGGTAACGTTTCCCTTTTGCCAGCCGTTGGGGACTTCACCTGACTGCCAGGATTTCTGGAAAATTATAGATAGTGGCTTAGCAACTGCATCAACCAGTTCCCTCAGGACCCGAGGATGAATCTTATCAGGACCCATGGACTTATGGACATTCAGGTTCCTGAAATGGTCTCAAACCTGATCCTCTTCTAAAGTGCATGTAGGGGTTTTATTCTCCCAGACTCCACCTTTACCCATCTCAGTCTGGTTTAAAGAACATTTTAATGCTCTTTTTCCAACCTGGTATAACATAAAATAGTATGTCCCAACATATTTTCCCAGTGCACTATGGTATAATTCTCACTAACAAAGGATGATACATACAAAGCAAATGTTTAATCTATCCTGGGTGAGAGGTTACTTTCATGGGAAATTCATTTCATAACAATTTCATATCTGTGATACTTAAAAATGATCTTCCAGGATCACACAATAAAACAGAAATCTTCTTGGGAAATGATACTACATTTCTCCTTAAGATTTAGGTCACTTATGTTTTGAAGAACTATGTTACCATCAGAATGTAAAGGTATCCTTAGTGAATTGAAAAGGGCACAATAACAAAACTATCTGAACTGGAAAATGTGTGCAATAGGAAATAATTTCAGTAGGACACAATGGAAGATAAATTGAAGGTTAGAAATGGAAGCATTATAATAACTTTTCAAGAAAAGAAAACGGTACCAGATGCATATCACAAATTATCCCTTTATAATGAGGGAAAAGCTGGAGAAAGAAGAAAAAGAAAAATGATATTGGAAACATAAGAGAAACATTTCTGCAAATAACCTTCTTGTGGCCTCTGAAAAATTTTCAGACAATTCTACTCTTTCTGCTACTCCATATCAAGAAGAAGGCAGTGAGTCCCTAACAGTACTATTATGGAATGCAGTATCAAAAGACTTCTGATAGTTCACAAGAATTCTAGTTAGGAAATCTCAGATTTATTGCTTTTCAATTGCTCTTGTTTTAAATGGGCTGATAATGAATTTCAAACACAAGCAGCAACTTTGAGAACCAGGAAAACATCAGTTTACAAGAGCTTTTGAGAACCTTAGAATAGTAAGAGATGTATACTTAAGGGACTTCAGCAAGTCATATTCCTTTTATCATTATTATTGCCTGACAAGTTTGGTGGCTTTCTGTGATGGCACCAAAGCATTCATGGATAGGGGCAGAGCAACTGACATCATCTACCTGGATTTATGCAAAGCATTTGACACTGCCCCACATGACATCCTTGTGTATAAATTGGAGACACATGGATTTTATGGATGGACCACTTGGTGGATAAAGAACTGGCTGGACGGTCACACACAAAAAGTTGTGGTCAGCAGCTCATTTCATTGTCCATGTGGAGGCCAGTGATGAGTGGTGTTCCTTAGGGGTCAGTGCTGGGGCCAATACTGTTCAACATCTTTGCTGGCAACATGGGCATTGGGATTGAGTGCATCCTCAGCAAATTTACTGATGACACCAAGCTGTGTGGGGCAGTCAACATGCAAGAGATGCCATCCCGAGGGACCTTGACAGGCTTGAGAGGTGAGCCAATGCAAACCTCATGAAGTTTAACAAAATGAAGTGCAAGGTCCTACATCTGGATCACTGTAATCCCAGGCACACCTACAGGTTGGGTGGGGAAGTAATTGACACCAGCACTAAGAAGTATAATCAATTGCAAAGTGATTATCTCCCTCTATATGAGTACAGGGAGGTAATCACTGCCTCAGTCCTGCTGGCCATACTGTTTCTGATGCAAGCCAGGATGACATTGGCCTTCTTGGCCACCTGGGCACACTGCTGGCTCATATTCAGCCAGCAAGTGGCCAGCACATTCAGGTCCTTCTCCACCAGAAAGCTTTCCAACCACTCGTCTCCCAGCCTTTAGCACTATATGGGGTTGTTGTGACTCAAGCGCAGGACTCGGCATTTGACCTTGTTGAACCTCATACAATTGGTCTCAGCCCATCAATCTAACCTGCCCAGATCCCTTTGCAAAGGCTTGCTACCAACCAGAAGATCAACACTCCTGTCCAACTTGGTGTTGTCTCAATGCTATCATTTAGATGATCAATGAAGATATTAAACAGAACTTTACCCCAATAGTGGGCCCTGAGGAACACCACTGGTGATTGGCTGTAAACTGGATTTCATTCCATTCACCACCATTCTTTGGCCTCAGCCAGCCAGACAGTGTTTTATCCAGTGAAGAATACACCTATCAAAGCCACGAGCAGACAGTTTCTTCAGGAGAATGCTGTGGAAAATAGTGTCCAGGTAAGCAACATCCACAGCCTTGCTACCATAGAATAGTTACAGATGGAAAAGACCTCTAAGGTTGACTCCAACACTCAACACTTTCAGGTTCACCACTAAACCATGTCTCTAAGTACCACATCTACAAGTTTTTTTAACACTTTCAGGGACGGTGATTCTGTCACTTTCATGGGCAGTCTGTTACAATGTTTAATCACCCTCATCTAAGGTGATCAAAGAAATGACATCTGTCAGGCAAATTAGTTCCACAGTTTTACGCTAGAACAACAGTTTTTTAGGTAGGTTTTTTGTTGATGTACTCCATACAGTTAATGAAATTTGTCCAATTTCCATTGCTGGTCCTTGGCTGCTATATGACTCATAAAAAGAGAGTTTCAGTTTGAGAAGATTTTCATATCTTTAGCTGAATAAAATTTAAAAGTCTGAAAAAGGATTGGTTTGGGTTTAAAGATTACTTTCTGGGAAGGTATTTGATGGATGACTATATTCATAGTTAGCTTTTAAAATAAAGATTATTTCATCAAGATGCTTCCAATCCATAGCTAATTCTCATAGAAAGATCTTAATACATTACCATTAAAACATAATATGGAGAAGTAGACCTGCACATATAGGGCATTAGCCTCATCCTATATTTTATAGTGTATCTGGTGCATTTTGAAAAATTGCCAGAGATGGTAATGCCCAAAAGCTGAGTGAGGTGGCCCTTCGAGCTGGAAAACAAGTCTTTGCATAATAATGGGATCTTTTACATCAATGCCAGCTAGTAGTAAAACTCTTTGTACTTATCTTATACCTTTCCTTTTCTCTAATGACCTTGCGACAGCTATGCCAAAGGAAATGTTAGTTGCAGATAAAACTACTGCAAATTAAATACATACCTTTCAAGAAGTATTTTTCACTGCTTTTCACGTAGAAAGTATTCATATATACACAAAACTCTCAGGCCTGATTTGAAAAGTAAAGTTCTAAAAGGGCGAAGGCAATATTAATCAGGAAACTGAAAAAAGACAAATTATCCATTGTGATTAAGATCTTTATTTAAACAGTTACCGCAAGCACTAAGAATAATTTCTCTTTTCACTGTTTCAGATCAGCAGGGTTCACTGCATGCTGAGTTTGAAGACTCTTAGTAAGTAAGCAAGATTCATGAATTAGAACTGTTATATATGTTTTCAAACTGTATAATATAGAAAGCTATTGGATAAATTCTTTGAAACTACTTCCAGGCTCAGCTGTAGCATTTTCTAAAAATTGTAAGATATATCCCTACATTAAAAAGAATTCCAAAAAATTATCAACTTTCCTAGGGTCAGTTATTTGAAAAATGTCTTTCCCAGTCTTCCATAGCCCAGATGGAGGGGGCAATTACAGCTGTTGAAGTTGGAGTGGGTATTTCCTCATGTTCATCATTGTTTTCAGCTTCAGTCTCCTTCTTCCTCCCACTCCTTTTAGCAGAGGTTGATATGAGTAATTCAGCTTCTCAGCAACTAGAGCATAACAGTGACAGATTTGGAGTGCTCCTTCAGAAAAGCCACAAGGAATAGAAGTTGCTTGTTGGTAAGGACTACTTATGCTAAACAAGAACGGGTAGCAAGGAGAAAGTGTATTTAGTGTCAGCAAGAGGTAAGCTACTGTTTCTGAGAGAGACACAAAAATACAGAAATCATAACATTCTTCCTTCCCAACACCAAATTAACCTACAATAAACTTCACAGCACTTTTCCCTACTATTTCCCTTTTGCTACTGGGAGCTATTTTTCCTTCTTCCCATATTTGTGGCAAAGTGTCGGGTCAGGAAATGCTTACCCCAGTCTTGTCTCTGGAGAGATGAAAAACATCATCATTCCCATGGTTCCCAGCAAAAAATAAAGGGGTGGAGTTGCTCTCAGATCCCTCTCATTCAGCTTCACCCTGACTGGTCGTTGTTGGCTATTACAGCCCTGAGTCATGAAAAATGGGAAAGGGCTTCTTTTTGTCTATACCATAAAAGTAGCATTTCCCAGAAGATCCATCATTGCAGAGCTGTCTACTGTCCTGGTGAAATCTTGGCTGGAGCTAGAGCCAGTGATACTACAACTATGTAGACACCAAGGTCAGTGGAAAAAGAGGGGGAAGAAGTGCTCCAGGTGCCAGAGTTGATATTCCTCTGCAGCTCATGGTGAAGCAGTTGTCCTCCTGGAACACATGGAGGTTAACAGGACTGCAGAGATCTACCGGCAAACCATGGAGAAGACCCATGCTGGAGCAGGTGGATGCTCAAAAGGAGGCTGTGAACTCATGGGAAGCCTGTGCTGGAACAGGCTCCTGGCAGGGACTTGCAGACCCGTGGAGAGCAGATTTTCTGGTATGACTTGTGAAACTGTGAGGGCCCTGTGCTGGAGCAGGATGTTCCTCGGGGACTGCACCATGTGGAAAGGGACCCATGCTGTAGTGGTACGTGAACTGTAGACCATGGGAAGAACTCATGTTGGAGAAGTTTGTGGAGAGCTGTCTCTCATGGGAGGGACCCCACACTGGATTATGGGAAAGCG
>NW_008681921.1:41587-44472 GCF_000695815.1 Acanthisitta chloris
GGAAAGAGTCCTCTCCCTGAGCAGTGGCAGAAACAATGTGTGATGAACCATAACCCTGCTTCCCATCTCCCTATGTTGCTAAGGGGGAGGAGGTAGACCCTGAGAAAGAAGGAGGGGTAAGGGAAGGTGTTTTAAGATTTGTCTTATTTCTCACTATCCTGCTCTGACTTTGATTAGTAATAATTTTATTTATTTTCCCCAGTCTGAGTCTGGTTTGCCCATGATGGTATTTGGTGAGTGATCTCTCCCAGTCCTTATCTTGGCTCATGAAACTTTAGCTGTATTTTCTCTCCCCTGTCCATTTGTGGAAGTGAATGATATAGCAGCTTTGGTCAGTGCCTGGCATTTATCCAAGGTCAGCCTACTACAAGTATACACCTGTAATGATTACATTTAGAATCACCCTATGATGCTAAAAGATATACTCAAGATGCTTCATTGCTTAGCTAGAGTATATATTGCATCTTAAAAACCAGAATTCATAGCTCAGATACAGAAAGGCACCCAAATAGCTCAATAGCTGAACTCTATCGTGCCACTAGTGATTTTGTGTGTTCTCAACAATTTAGAGAACCCTGAAATCTGTGTCTCAATTACAGCTGCTTTATAGGCCATAGTACTGTATGCAGTTTGAGGCCACAAGACATCACTCAACCCATAAAAAGCTGTCTTCTGTGATAGCTTTTAGGAGACTCCTTCAAACGTTGGGTAGGAGATGTTTCTTGTATTGTGTATTCTCTCATGGGCAAAAAGAAGGCACTTTCACAATTCCTTTGTAACACTTCAGTGAAGAAAGAGAAGCTAGAAGTTATAGGCAGAGAATTCAATAGCTGTCATCTTTCTAAATGCCATTTTTTGAAACATCCTACGGTATACACCTATAAAACCCATGCATTTTCAGTTACTGCAAATTTCATCTCTTACAAGCATAAAAATATTGGATGGCATGACCAATTTTATCCCTTCGTAATATATTCCAGTTTACAATCACTTTCAGAATAATTTGTGTTGTCATTTAGATTCAAAGGTCATTACAAAGCTACATTTTGCATGTGATTGTTTAGTTCTTTGCTGAATAGACTAATGAAGTTGTCTTAGATTTCAATTTACAGTGTTCCCAACATTAGTTTTAGAATCTGCCCTTCAGAATAATATGTTGCTATTTTTAATCACTAAATTATCCTTTGCTGACAGTCTTTCAGTCAGTTTTTGATTCAATGAATATGAATGGAAAACAAAATTAAGATATATTCTAATACAAGCTTTACTTTAAAAAAAACAACAAATGAACGAATGAAGACAACAAAAAAACCAGCACTGTACAAAAAAAGTTTTCTTCATCCATTTTCAGCGGAAGTGGTTATATTATAGTTTGAGACAGCAGAAGACCATTTCAATAGTGAGCACTTGAGGGGTTAACCTTGGGCAGCTGCCAGACAACTACTCAGCTGCTCTCTCAATACTCTTCCTCAACAGGACAGAAGAACAGAATAAGAAGGAAAAACTAATGAGGTAAGATAAAGACAAGGAGACTCCTTATCAACTACTATCACTGACAAACAGACTTGGCTTGGGGAAAATTTGATTTCCTGTCAGTTAAAGTAGAGTTGGGTTAAGAAACAAAGACAAAAAATAGAACATCTTCCCCTATCATATTCTCTTTTTCCCGTCAGAGCTTCACTACTTCATTCCTGATACTTCTAACTGTTCTCCCTAGTCCATATTTAACTTATTACATATTTAGACTTATATAATGGGCAACACAATGTACAAATCAATTTGTACAAGAATTAAAGACCAACTTGAATCCTCTATCAGTCCAGTATTTTACTTCAAGTAAAATTTAATCATTGCATATATCCAATGAAAACAGGATTCTGGAAGTAGCATGTAGAGGGCAAGAAGGAAAATTATCACTTAATTATTCTCATTTCTGCTTTGACATAAAATTACCACAGCATTAGTAATACAGCCTCCCGAGTCCTTACTAATATAAGTTAGCTTAAGTCCAACACTCCACTTTTTAGCTCCAACACTGGAAGTGCCATTTGCATTTCCTATATTTTCACAGTTCTTACTACTGCTAGTTTCTAAACTGAAACAGAAGAGACTGCAGATCTATGAAGATTTACAGTTTAATGGGTTAAGAGTCTTCTAAAATTGACATAAGTAACAGAAATAAGGAACTCTGAAGATGGAAAAAAAATCTTCCAAATGAGATGGTATTACCATAAGCAGCCAAGCAAATATTTTGAGCATTCTAGCAGCATATTTCTTCATTCTGACACTACAAACACCAAGACAGTTATATAAGTTACTTTATCTCTGAAGTCTGCTTCTGGTTTCTTTTACTGAAAAAAAGTATTTTCATCAATACAACCGTGGTCTCAGCAAAACGCTTATGCAGCAGGTTACTGTTATTTCTGTCTTAGTTTTGGCTGAGACAGAGCTAGTTTTCATCCTAGTAGCTGCTATAGTACTGTATTTTGGATTTAAGTTGAGAAGAATGCTTATAGCAAACTGATGTTTTAGTTGTTGTTGAGTAGTGCTTGCCTGAATTCAAGGACTTTTCAGTTTCTCGTACTGTACGTCCCGTGAGTAGGCTGGGGGTGCACAAGAAACTGGAAGGGGACACAGCCAGGACAGCTGACACCAACTGGCCAAAGGGATATTCCAGATAATATGTCCTCATGGTCAACAATAAAACTGAGGGAGCTGTCTGGGGAATGCAGTCCACCACTCAGGGACTGGCTGAGCATCAGTCACTGGGTGGTAAGCAGTTACATTGTGCATCCCTTGGTTTGTATACTCTTTTAGCATTTTTATGGTTTACCCTTCCTTTTCTGTCCTATTTAATTCTCTTTATCCCAAACCATTTATTTTAC
>NW_008681921.1:44529-45160 GCF_000695815.1 Acanthisitta chloris
AGCATTTAGCTGCATGCTGGGTTAAACCCCACAGAAAGTTTTTTGAAGCATCAAACTCTATTAAGAAACACCAAAAGTGATAAATATTTTGGTAGAATATTTATCCTTATGCTTTTGAGAATGTCTAGTGACAGAACAGAGCGCACTCTAATATACTCAACAGTGTGTGTCTTACAATTTCCCTTGTACTGCAGTTTATGCCTTTCTTTCTCTGTCAGTAACCTCTTCATGGAGAGCATTCCCCACTGCAGTCAAAGCAAGCCATGTTCTATTTCTCACTTCCATTCCAAAATATTGACTTGGTAAACATACTATAAGATCGATAGCATGAATGAAGGCTGCAAAAGTGACTGCAAAACACTGAAGAACTCTAACTTGAGACTCATAAGACAAAGATGTGTTTCTGTTGTTTAAATCTTTACATGAGAAATGTCAAAGACTGTTTTACCCAAAGTAGGAGAACCAATTTTTATTTCTGAAAGAAATCTCAGTTTAGATGTGTTCCTAAGATTTATCAGTTTGTCACAAGATAAGGGTCTGTGACAACTGACATCATGCAAATGCACTAAAACTTACCATGGAAGCTTAAATTGTACTCTGAGGAATTGTGTAACTCTGTTTTTCAACACTC
>NW_008681921.1:45176-52460 GCF_000695815.1 Acanthisitta chloris
CCAAATATTTCTTACTGAAGAACACAGACTTTGGAAATGAGAAACATGGTCACCCACTTGCCAATGAAAACAGAATCTGAAGCTCCCATTGGTGCTAGAAAATATTAAGAGCACTAACTCTGTAACTTTAATATTATAGTCCTTGTGCCTTGCAAAACTAATCAATAGGAGTTGAAATTAATTTACTGAGATCATATACAGTACAAGTCAATCTAATAAATTGTTCTTTATAATAATTTATGGGTTTGGTTTTTATCACTTCTAAGACTGGCTGTTTATCTTCTACTGCTCAATTCTATAAAATAATCAGCTGTGAACAGCATTTCCTTACAAGTCATGCAGTATTAATGATAAAAGGCAACTTTCATTATGCAAAAAAATATCAATTTAGATTATATCTAACTTCATTTTTCTGTAAGCAAGGAGAAGAACTAAACCAGACTCATCATTGACAATCAGATTTTAACAATCATTCACACAATTTACCCAGATGACTTAACTGGTATGTAATAAGAAATGCAGTTTATGTCTTAATGCTTGTATACCTGACATATTGACTCACTCCTCCTCTTCCATTCTGTGCAAGGCTAGCACAGTTGCTAAGGTAAATGGCAAGTATTTGACATTAAGAACAGCCCTTTGTAAAACATCCAATAAATACCTGCAGTTGCCTTTAGCACATTGAGGGCAACAGGATCTAGGATATATGCATCTGATGCTGTAAATAGATGCCTATAACACAACTAATCTCTTGACTGGTAACATTTGGGTTGGTACTATGGGTATAGGCTAATTTATTTTACTTCAATTTCTATTACATTCCTTTAAGAAGAGAGGTGAGGTCCAATGAAGCCTTTGGAAAGAAGAGAGAGCTGTTTTGGGGAAATTAACAGTATACACAGGAAGAGAGATTTAGATGGTGGGTTCTGTTACCCACAAGGGCTGAAGAGATAGAAACACCTAGAAAAGACACAGCTGTGTCTCAGAGACAACTCATCATCTTCTAGGCACTAAAAGGAGCTTCCTCAGTTCACTGCAGATCAAAGACTTAACACACAGTCTGAAATCAAGGCCAATCATCAAAATGATGATTTGACTTCTGAATTTCTCTTATTTCTGACCCAGTCACTGATTTGCCTCCATTTTACAAGTATTATAATTCTTTTAAGCTGAATTATATTAATCTTGAAAACCCTTCTTTGAGGGGTTTGTTATGAAGAGTCTATACAGGTATTCTGTAAGTCTGTGACCAAGCTACCCACACTACTTTGCTAGCATCTTGTGACAGACAACACCTGATTTGGACTTTCATCCCTGAATTATATCTTGTCATCAAGTTGGGAATAAATACTTTGTTAATAAATCAAAAAGAACTGATATAGAAGTCAAATGAAGAAGAAACACTGACAACTGTTAGAAACTCCAGAGGAAATTTTGCAATTAATCATAGTATAAATTTTCACTTGAACAACCCTCAGTCCACAACCCATATGCTTAGAAAATATTTGTGAGAGCAATACCCTACCAGCAGCCATTAGCAAGGTGATAGAAATATTGACAGTTTCAAATTTACCCAAACACTAACTACTTTCCTAATACAAATGTGAAGAGTAATAAACAAACAAGCAAAACCACTAAAACCAAAACCAAAGCAAAAATAAAAACCCCAAACCAAAACAAACCAAAACAAAAACTACCAACCACAAAATTACTAAAAACAGCACTTTTATCCCCTGAAAAGCTCTCTCACAAGTAGATTACTGTTTAGGGTCCCAGGAAAGCAATAGCACCTGGGTAATTTCTCTAATGCTTTAGCTGAGAGGGTGGGGGGAATAGGCTAAAAGAAAAGCTTCCTTTATTATTCAGCTATTTCTCTGAACTTCAAAAGGGCTTTTCCAGTGAGTTCTTAACAACATGCCCACCCTTTGATGGGAAGAGGCAGCAGACGTCAATCCCTACCAAAGGGCCACAGAACTACATGCTAAAGCCCATTAAAGCTGCAAAAGAAAAGAAGAGCAACCATGCAACACCTTCACTGCAGAAAGTCAGAACACCAAAATTACAAAGCATTAGGTTGTGTGGGTATAGACAGAAGCACACACAGACAGAAGCATTCATAGTGTATCTGCAAAATCTGAGGGAGAGAGAAAAGCAGTAGACTGCAGCCATTATCATCTGGCCATCTGGCCATCAGATTCAACAGCCAGATTTTTACATTGTTAACCATGTCAGATTCCCAGCTTCTGGGATCCTGAGTTCAAATCCATCTCCACTTTTAATGAGATGAGAATCTTTTAAAGCACAAGAAAAATGGCAGTGACCTTTAGATAGCTGTTACTTTTTTTTATTTTTCTTCCAAAATAGGGAAAAATTAAAAAAAATTTGCATTCATATCCTTTTATTGCAAGGTAGGTATGACAAGTGTCACCCAAGGTGACAGAGAAGTTTGAAAATAAGATCACCTTCTGAGCAAACCCAAGCCTATATTTGGGAGTAATAACTTAGTCTCTCCAGGCTGGTTTAGCATTTAGGGATCTGTGACTGAAAACAGTTGCTAGTTAGCAAGTTGTCAAAGTGAGTTTATTTTAAAATGTAGAGACCTGGTCTCATAAAATTTCCAATATAAATATGGTTAGAATGTGAGGAAGGAAGCATTACCTTGAATAATGCAATTAGGCTCCTTCTGTTGCATATTTGTATCGGTAATAGAACTATTGATGAATGAGAATCTCATTTTGCATTGCAACAGTTCACTTCATTGTGCTTCCTACACATGAGCTACACACAGTGAGACAATATGAGGAAATTCAACACTGACTCAGAGATGGACAGCTCAAGGACAATGTTTAAATTTACAAGTAGTTAAGGAAGAAATACTTGGCCTGACCTTTTGTTATCCAGCATATGTTCTTAAAGTATCCTTATTCACTCAGCTGATATTAAGGAGCATTCTTTGCTGAACTCACCTAGAATAATGGTGACTGAGTGAATGATTATGCACATCAGAGATCAGTATTCATAACAGATATTTTATAGCTTAAACCCCAGGCTCCTCCTTGATAAGAAAGAGCTACTGAGAAAATGAATCAGTCAACTATTAACTGTTTCAAACAATACTAGTATTCTATATTAGAATCCCAATTAAACTGCCTTGAACTTGCATTAAAAATAAGTATTGTCAAAATACTTCTGTGATTATTTACAACATCAATAATTCTTTACTTAGCATATACTTTGCTTGTGTATTAAATCCTGTTTTAACAGAGTTATGCAGATTATGATAATGACAATATTCTGCTGCTGGACTAGAAGTAGTTATACCGCTTTAATCGTTCACTGTGACACTGGAAGACTCACACTGGTGACTACTTGGCTGTCAGAGTGGGATTCCACACCCCATACTCCCTGCTCCCAAGTATTTGAAATTCTGAAAACAGAATCATAGAATATTCAGAGTTGGAAGGGACCCACGAGGATCATCAGGTTCAACTCTTGGCCCTGCACAGGACATCTCCAAGAATAACACCATGTGCATAGTGTGAATCTAAGGTCAGAATACGAATGATGTAGAAGATACCAATAGAATTAGTTAATTATTTTCTCCCTTTGGAGCAGGATTAAATGGGCAAGGTTAGTGTTATTCTTAGCAAAGGCTACAAATGTTTAGGGTTCCATTCCAGAGTCCATGTCCAGAGTGTGGGATCCAAGAGAAGCATACTAGATAACTCTGATAAGCAATCCTAAATCATCCTAGTGATCATCCATCAAAAAACAGTCCTGCTGTCTCCAAAGTACCATCTGATACCATGTCATGATAGCCTATAAACAAAGGATATGACCTTGACTTGAGTTATCATAAGCCCTTGATGTTCAAGAAGTGTTATTTTCATCTTTGTACACTTAGGCTTGAAGCTGCCTTTAGTCAATTCTGATATAAAAGTATGGGTAGCATTAAATCTGTCTAGGATGCTCTTTGAATACATTAACCTCAATTTGCATATATTTCGGCTAACTTGTAGTTGCAAAAGATTACCTTCCAGCAAACTTAAAAAGCAGATAAAATTTGGCCATGGTACAGATAAGAGCCAGCTAAAATAATGCAGTATCTCTTCATATTAATGTTTTTCATAACATAACATGGCCTTCTGAATTCCCATATAATGTACAATTTCTGGTATCTACAACAAAAGAACCCATAATGTAAGTATACAGGAACACAGCAGGAAAGATTGGACTGGGTTACTACGCATATGGGAGGAAGGCAGGTGTGCAGAACCAGCTGTCTACTTGAAAAAAATAAGGTTCAGCACAAGTAGAAATTTTCACACTTAGATACACTAATCTGTACAGTTCTTAATATTTGTTGTGTTACATCAGGGTAAAGCTATGTGGCTGAACAACTGTTCGTGCTTGCACAGCAGGCAATAGCAAAGCTCCTGTTGTTCCAAAGAGTCATAGAATCACACTTAGGTAGGAAAACAACTCCAAGATTATAAAGTGCAATTTTTGACTGAACATCACCATGTCAAATAAACCATAGCCCTAAGTGTCATGCCCAGACATTTCTTGAACACCTTCAGGGATGGTGACCCCACCACTTCCGTGGGCAGCCCATTCCAACACCTGACAACCCTTTCAATGAAGAAATTCTTCCTGATGTCCAACCTGAACCTCCTCTGATGTAGTTTGAGGCCATTTCCTCTTGTCCTGTTGCTAGTTGCCAGGGAGAAGAGACTGACCACCACCTTGCTACAACCTCCTTTCAGGTAGTTGTAGAGAGCAATAAAGTCTACCCTGAGTCTCCTTTTTTTGCAGCTAAACAACACCAGCTCCCTCTGCCAATACTCATAGGACTTACTCTCTAGACTTTTCACCAGCTTCATTGCCCTTATTTAGACATGCTTCAGCACCTCAAAGTTTTTCTTGTAGTGAAGGGCTCAGAACTGGATGCAATACTCAGGGTGTGGCCTCATCAGTGCCAAGTACCTCTGTACTTGTAGGCACAATGACTTCCCTAGTCCTGCTGGCCACACTATCTCTGATACAGATCAGGATGTCACCTGGGCACACTCCTAGCTCATGTTCAGATGGCTGTTAACCAGCACCCCCACATCCTTTTCCACCAGACAGACTTTCAGAACATTCTTCCTCCAGCCTGTAAAACTGCATGGGGTTGTTGTAACCCAATTGCAGGACCTGGCACTTTGTATTATGGATTGCCAGATGTTCTGGGGAAATGCTGTGGGACACAATATCAAAGGCCAGGCAGACAACATCCAGACTTTTCTTCATTCACTAGGTGAGTCCCCTGGTGGCAAAAGGAGGTCAGTTTGTTAAAGCAGGACCTGTGTTTCCTTAACCCATGCTGGTTAGTCCTGATTGCCTGGCTGTCCTGTATGTGCCATGTGATTGCAAGATGATCTGCTACATAACCTTCTCAGGCATGGAGATCAGTCTGTTAGGCCTGCATTTTCCCAGATCTTCCTCCTGGCCATTCTTGTAGATGGGCATCATGTAGGCTAACCTCAGTCATCTGAGACCTCTCTGCATAACCAGGAGTGCAGCTAAATGATGAAGTACCTTGGTGAGCTCTTCTGCCAGCTCCCTCAGTACACTCACATGAATCCTGTTTGACCCCACAAACTTGTGAGTGCCTAAGTGACTCAGCAGGTCCTTCCTTCTGGATTGCAGGGGGTATATCCTGCTCCCATCTCTGTCTACCAGCTCAGGGGGCTGGTTGCCCTGAGGATAACTGGTCTTTCTGTTAAATACCGAGGCAAAGAAGGCATTAAGTATCCAACCTTGGTGACAATGTTCCCCCTCACATTCAATAAATGATGGAGCTTTTCCTTGGCCCTCCTTTTGTTCTAAATGTACTTATAAAAAACACTTTTTGTTACCTTTCACTGCAGTGGCCAGGTTGAGTTCTAGCAGAGTTTTTGCCTTTCTAATTTTCCCTCAACATGACCTAATGACACCATTGTCCTCTTCCTGAGTTGTCTGCTCCTTTTTCAAAAGGCCATAAACTCTTTTTATTCCTGAGTTCCTGTAAAAGCTCCCTGCTCAGCCAGGCTGGTCTTCTTTCCTGCCATCTAACATAGGGATGGCCTGGTCCTGAGCCTTCAGGATTTATTTCTTAAAGTATGTCCAGTCCTCCTGGACCCCCCTGTTATTAAGGACTGTTTCCTAAAGAACTCTCTGAGCCAGTGCCCAGAATAGGCCAAAGTCCACCCTCAGGAAGTTGAAGGTAGAGGTTTTGTTGACTCCTGTCCTTACTTCACTAAGAATTGCAAACTCTATTATTTGGTTCTTGCTGTGCCCACAACAGCCTCTGATCAACACATCTCCCACCATCTCTTCCCAGTTTGTAAACTACAAGTCTAATGGGGAATCACCCCACTAGGCTCACGTACCAGCTGTAACAGGAATTTATCTTCCACACACTCCAGGGACCTCCAAGACTGACTTCTCTCCACTGTGTTGGTTTCCAGCAGACATCTGGCAGGTTAAATTCTCTCACAAGAACAAGGGCTAGAGATCATGAAACATCAGCCAGCTGCATATAGAACAATTCATCTGCCTCTTCATCCTGGTTGTGTGGTCTATAACAGACTCCCACCAGGATGTCTGCCTTATTGGCTTTCCTACCGATTCTTACTCATAGGCACTCAACCTTATCATCAATATTCTGGAGCTTTTGGAGTGGCTGCATGGCCCAAGGTGCCTGGGGTGGGAGGGTCCCGGGGACTGCATCTACTTCAACCACAAGAGGTAGAGCGACCCCAATTTCAAGAACCGGCTGTAGGAGCGGGAGTGCCCTGAGCTGCCGCTTACCTGCCCTCCGCGTTTTGCGCTCCTGCCGGGGCAGCTTGGCTCACAAGTCATTTATCTCCCTCCCTTCCTTCCCTCTCTTCTCTTCTTGAGCCCGTTCCACAGGCTCAGCCATGCTGTTGCAGCCACTGCATTTACGTGGTGCTGCTGGTTTTTTTGCCTTTTTGGAAAACAAGCGGATAAAGCAACGTGATTCTTGGCCATATCCCATGCAGGGCTAAGGGTTGGACTCGATGATCTTCACTGGTCCCTTCCAACTGGGAATATCCTGTGATGCCTCACAATGGAGCTCTATACTGTTGAAACTCTTCCTAATGTACAGAGCCACCCCACCACCTCTTCTTCCTCACCTGTCACTTCTAAAATGCTTGTAGCCATTCATTGCAGGACTCCAGTCATGCAAGTCATCCCACCACATTTCCATGACGAAAATTGCATCATAGTTTTCCTGCT
>NW_008681921.1:52483-59936 GCF_000695815.1 Acanthisitta chloris
CCATGACTTCCAGCTCCTCCTGCATGTTACCCACAGTGTATGCATTGGTGCAGATGCACTTCAGCTGGGCTATTAATTTCAGCCCCAACACTGGCTTGCTGCCTCTAGGTTCATCTCTGCTGAGTCTGGTCTTATTCACTCCCCCCTTCAAAACTAATTTAAAGCCCTCTCAATCAGTTCTGCCAACTCATGGGCTAGAGTCCTTTCCCCCCTTTTAGACATGTGAACCCCACCTGTCTCCGACAAGCCTGGTGAACACAGAAGAAACACAGATGAACTAAAGCACAAGAGCACCAAAAATGTTTCAAACCAAGTAACTATGCTTGGTTGTTACAGAAAAGTGTAGAGTTAAGTATAGACGAAGTACAGACATTTTCTCAACCATTTTTCTGAGGAAAAAGAGCTGAATACATAAGCCATTTTCTTATAGCAATCTAAACTCCAAGAGACTATCCCTAACTGAGCACCATTTTAAGCAGTATGGGTAATTTGCTAAGAGCATTCTTTAAAAAGGGGTGCATATAAGGAGTTTTTAGGTAACAAACTTATACAAAGTATGTCTATATGCAGAATGTTCTAGTGAAATGAGTTACAGGTCATTAACTCCCTAGCACACTTTAAGCAAATTTAAACATAATATAATCTTCTGTAAATATAAATCACCTTTAGAAAAGTTGTCTATAACTAATAAGAAGCTTCATAAAATACAAATGTCACTTTCAATATCCTAATACTCTTATAGCTATCTAATAAAGTTTGAAATGAACCTGGCTGCATTGCTGAATCTTATTGTGGCAAAGAATATGTTTTTTTTCCTTGCGCTTGTTCATTTTTTTCTTATACGTTGATCTGATTTGAATAGTTTTCTTAGATTAGCTAAGATATTACTGCATGAGTATTCACTAATCTCTAATTAGCATTTTTAAATCCTTACAATCTGACTTAAACATGCATGAAGTCTAATCTCTGTAACTGCAATTAAAATCACTTGTTTAATATATTTTGAGCTAATGAATGTATTGTGCTAAGATTGTTTTTCATCAGATATTTCACAGAAAAATAAGACTACAAAAAGTACATGGCAATATATTTTTGGAAGACTTTTTTAGCAACAAGGTGGTTTGGGTGGATTTTGATTTTTTCCTCCAATTTGATACCAAACCAACATTAGCCCCAGTTTATCCAAATGTCTCAATATGATAAAGACTTCTGCTACAGAGGGCATTCTGCCATGAAGTTGTGGCTGTAACATTCCTATTTATTAAAAAGAACCAAAGAATCTTATTCCCTTCTCTCAACTAACGTAAACTTTTAAGACAATGTTTACACACCAATGAAAGCCTCGCTGTTCAGTGGTAGAGTTCAGCTCACTTCCTGCTTTTAAAGATAACAAAAGTCTGGCCAAATAACAGCAAGTTTCTCTATAAAAGTCCTTTTACATAAAGCAAACCACCAAAGTAAAAAAAGAATTGCAAACATGTATTTAACATCATGCCAAGATAGTGCAGATGGAGTGAATCCAGAGAGAGCTAAGTCAGTCAGATCTGCTGTCCATATTTGCTGAAGACAGGTATGATCAGTCTGTGCTGTTCTACCATACCATGGTAGCTATTTACACTTTAGACTTAAGCTGAGGACTGAAAAATAAAAGTAACGGTTGCCCACCGATTTGCCAGGAAATCTCAAGACAGAAAAATAAGTTTAAGATGCCTATGTGTTCTGGATGGTACCTTGTTTTTTGACCAGTGCAAAGATATACAAAGGAGGTCATGCCTTCAGCTTGAACAGCAGAGCCAGTGAAGCACATATAATTTGTTTGTCACTGGGAAGAGTCCAGCTCCTCAACTCTGTGCTTCTGGAGCATAATGCAGGTTATAAGGGTAGACTGTTCATTCAGCAGTAACTTTCATCAGCCTGCAAAGTAGGTTGTGGGGGCTTTTTTGTTTTGTTTTGAAGAGACCTTACAAAGATGGCCAGTATTTTAATGTAATGTGGGAGATAAGAATTTTGATAGCAGAAACTAGTTAAGGTGTTTTATATTTTTATATTTGCTAGGATTGAGGACAGTGATAAAACCCTTTTATATCCTGTGCTTTTTAAACATAACCACCAACCTGAAGTGCTAAGCAAGGAATGTCCAAAGATTCTGGACCTCAAAACAGTATTTTAAATCTTTCCAGTGGTAACTGCTCACCTTCAAATAGCACACTACAGATGTTTCTAAAGGAATAATCTGACTACCCTACTAAGTGATCCTACCTCCACAAATCTAGCTTAAAGTTCTACATGCACTGCCTCATACTCTAGAGCCTGTCTTATCAAGCATATACTTCTTAATGCAGAATATGCAAAATGTGTTCAGACATCAAATTTCCTGGGTTTCCTACATATCTATTAAACACGAGCAAGCCTCACCATTAATGCTTGCACTGCCTTTCCTTCTGATTACTTTGCAGTCTTTATTCTCTTCTGACTCAACAGCAGCAAGCTATGATTTTGTCTAAACTACCCTCAGGTTATCTACAGACAAACATACAGCTCAGAACAAGCCCTCCTATGGCTGGTTCTTTGCTGTTGGACAGTTTATAACACTTAAGCTTGTATAAAACAGCCAAAGAATATAAAGGGACATTTTGCTGATAAACAAGGTTAAGCTCTGAATTAGACAGGAAAGAAGTTGGAATGAAACTTTTCCAGGTTGTTTGGGTTTTTTTTGGTACTAGGTCATGATATTGCTTGCATTAGGGAGTTTTGAAAGTGTTCAGAAGACCAGTTCTTAAAAGATGAGAGACTGAATGGCAAAGTTGACTTTTTTAAATTAGTTTTTTTGGTACTAGATCATGATACTGCTTGCATTAGGGAGTTTTGAAAGTGTTCAGAAGACCAGTTCTTAAAAGATGAGAGACTGAATGGCAAAGTTGACTTTTTTAAATTAACATTTTAGGGTACAAAACTTCTCATTTATCCTTGTATTGAAAGTACTAGTTTTCATTTATTTATTTTAAGGGCTGGGTTATTCCCTTTGTTTCTGATACAGTGTTGGCCTGTGTCCTTGAACAAGTTTTTCGATCCACCCTCTGATACAGCAGACTGTTCACTGGAGTCCTTATAATGGGATGCTGACAGACTGATCAGGCACAAGAGTCTCAATTTTCCTGGGACATTGACAGACCAATCAAACACAAAGGGTTAGAGGAAACCTCCCTTTCATGTGACAGTCATAAATAACATTAACAATTGCTTGCTCCTTTCCTGCCCTCAACTCCCTGAAAGTTCTTCAGTTTTCAGTTTAGCTCTCACAATATTTTGCTACCACAGACTCAGCAAAAATAAGTAATTTTGAAGTATAAAATGTCTTCCCAGAGCTTCCAAATCACCTTTCCCCAAGACAGTGATGGATGCCACAGAACTGTGTCACTGTGAATTCAGCTGCAGCAGTGTAGATAATTATACCTTCATTCCACTTGATTTTTGGGCTAACCAACTAGGCCTAAAGTTGCTTAAATATACAAGCCCCTTCCAAAAATGAATTCCTACTGCTGATTTACCATCTGAGTTGTATTTTTAATACACAGGGGAAAAAAACAAACAAGTATTGACATGGATTCACACATGAGCTGCGTAAGAAAATATTTGATGTTCAAGTTGACTGTATATATTCCAGGAGAAAGTAATTGCCTTGCAGTATCTCAGTGTAAAGCACTCCTGAAACAGAAATATGGTGAAAAGAGAAGTATGTGTCAACCCCAAGAGACAGCACTAACAAAAGGCATAACCATTATTAGAAACATGGCTGGGAATGCTGCAGAATCTTGTGAACAGTGAAACGTCATCAGCTCCTGCTATTTGTCATAATGCTGCTGAATCCAGTGTAAGATCAATACCGTAGGCACTGAATCACTGGAGAAAGATTTTAGTGCAAAATATAGTGATTAATCCATGAAGGTAACCAATCACATGAGAAGCTGTCGTGGTTTAACCCCAGCAGCAGCCAAGAACCACGCAGCCTCTCACTCACTCCCCCACCAACTGGATGGGGGAGCGAATTAGAAGGGTAAAAGCTACAAAAACTCATGGGTTGAGATAAAGACAGTTTAATAGAGAAAGCAAAAGCTGCACACACAAGCATAGCAAAACAAGGAATTAATTCACTGCTTCCCGAAGACAGGAGGTGTTTAGCCATCTCCAGGAGAGCAGGGCCCATCACACGTAACAGTTCCTTGGGAAGACAAACACCATCACTCCAGATGTCCCCCCTACCTCCTTCTTCCTCCCACCTTATATACTGAGCATGATGTCATATGGTATGGAATATCCCTTTGGTCAGTTTGGGTCACCTGTCCCAGCTGTGTCTCCTCCCAGTCTCCCATGCATCCCCAACTTCCTTGCCAGTGTGGCAGTACGGAAAGCAGCAAAGGCCTTGACTCTGTGTAAGTAAGCTCTGCTCAGCAATAACAAAAACATCTCTGCATTATCAACTCTGTGTTCAGCACAAAACCCAAACATAGCCTCATACTAGCCTCTATGAAGAAAGTTAACTCTACTCCAGCTCAAACCAGCACACCATTGTTAAAGCAAAAAAACCCTTCACCATGTATAGCAGATGAAAGGTAGAACTTTGTGCTATTAGGTTCTATTTCATTTGGCAAAATCATTGAAAGTTTGGTCTTAACTACATGAGCAATATAGGAGCACTTCAATGACCAAGGATATTTAAGTCAGCAAATTATTAGAGAAACTTTAGGAGAGACTTCTTTTTCACAGCTGCTTTTACAGTGCAGTCAAAAGGTGACAGTCATAAGGCTCTACCTGGTTATTTGAGAGATAGGTCTAGAATATGCAGGTGACAAGATATTCAATATGAATGAGACAGGACTTTTTGATACATGTACCATGAAGAATCTTTGTCTCTAAACCCAAAAATTTCAAAACTAAAGCTGTATGATCTTTATGGTCTTGAATATTGTGGATCAATGCTACTGGTAATTTTGAGTATACTAGTTTATCATTTATAAAATTGAAAGGTGGGTAAAGGGTTAAGTTTACACACTTACCTGCTCACTAGCAATTGAACACAAACGCCTGGCTTAATTTCTTAGTTACATAAGACTGGTTAACAAACTGCTTTAGCTACAATACTGGGCAGTTCTTGATACGTGAATAGCCCAATGTTTAAAACCTTGCTGATTCTAGTTAATGCACCTAGGCATCTATTTCATCATTGTGATTTGCATCCAAACATTCTACTTATGTTTTTGCCAAACACTACCTCACTTTAGCAATTGACAGACCAAAGATTAATTGCTAATTTTATGCTGATTTATTTACAACAAACATTGATGTGTTTACTTAAAGTGATTGACAAATCACATAAATCATCAATGCATGAATTTTTGCAAGAGATTCAACATGCAACGTGCCCTTGAATATATTCTTGTGGTGTGAAACTTGAGAACTTACCACTTATAATACAACAAAAAGATGTTTGGAAGGAATGAATTCACAGCTTTTGAAGCTTTGAAAAGCAAATCTCAAGTAGTGATTCTTGGACAAACTCTTGTGTTTCATGAATTAAAGACAGATGGTCTAGAACATGGATTCACACAGAGTTAAAAGAAAAATTAATTAGACCAACTTCCTGAAGAACAGCAAAGGGAAAATAATCTTTCAGAAAATAAAAATACATTACAAGAATATGTAACAAGATTGGTTGAAGTTTGTTCTTACTGATGGTAGATCGATTTGTAATGGAAATATATCACAACATGAACTGAAATTAAAATTGAGATTTAAAAAGAAAGGAAAAGATGGGAATGTAAAAGAACAATAATCCTGTCAAAGTGTCTATCTCCCACATAGTTTAATCCTTAAAAACAGCTAATGTTTCTTCTATATCAAGTGGAAGTATGGTGTTTCACATGTAGATATAGCAGTGGACTAGGCAAGCCAGAGAAGAAACATCAGCTGTGGCTAGTGATAACCTAGAGAAATGCTCATTCACCTCTACCAACCCCATCAGCTCCCCAGAGGATTGAACATATTTTTGCAATGTCAGGAATGTATTCACAGAAGTGTATTTGTTTTAAAGGTGCATTATTATATGATGTTTATTATCAAGTAGCCTAGTAAAATTAGTCATTGCCTTCTTAGATTTAAATAATTTTTAATCAAGTAGGTGTGGATGTGTCAGGAAGTGTAGTCAAGGAGTTTAAAAAGTCCCTTTTTTTCCAACATATAATCTATAAATGAATTTATTTTTATTCTGAAACAAAGTTCCCTTAGGGATGCATCTGTCAGTGTTAGAGAAAGACTGTTATATATTGGTTTGATCACAGAGCTGTGGGAGCTACCCTGCTGTGGCTTCTGCACATAAGGGCTTCTCCATATGGGTTCTATGATTGCCAGTTGTACAAAGGTAGGTCATAACCAGCAGGGTACAGGTGCTAGTAAATATAGACAGTCTCTCAATTAAATACTATGTCTTTAGCCTCTATAAGACCAACTGGGGAGTATATAGTTGCACATGCCTTTTTATAGATCTAGATCCAAGCTATTTGTTCAGACGTGAAGCCATAGAGTACAGCTCAATTCTTAGCTTCCTGTTTAAAACCCTGTATTTCTAAACACTGATAGCAAAACAAATACAGCCACTAGGGGATTTGTTTAGATAAAGTTTAGACATCACTATACATGAATATAAAGAAAAGATCAGATTAAATATTACATGCACTGGAGAGAACTTCTGCCTAGAAGTAATCAGCTAGTTGAGATTTGCACAAGTATTTTATAGTCACAGACATTAGCTCTTCATGCAAGTATACAACTAAAAGCACAAACCCATGAAACATGTTTGCATTCTGTCTTAGTAGGACAACAGCAGTTAGAAGTTTACTACCATTGCCATCACATTTCTTCCTCAACTTTAAACACAGTTTGCACTGAGAAATATTTCTTTTTGTGAGCCTAGAATCACTCAAACACATGCACAAAAAAATTAATAAATCAGTTCACATTCTTGCAGAACATCAGCCAAAACCAATGCAGTATTAGAAGATGAAACTACAAAAACACAGGCACCTGTCTTGGACACTTTCTCAAGTACTGCTACCTCAAGAAAGTCTTTATGATTCACTCCAGAAACTTCTCATTCCTTCTTCAAGATCTCAGCATCCAATCACTGATGTCATAAATTCCAGATCCACTGTGTCAGATTCAAATCCCAGGGCAATCCTGCATTATACCTTTCCCACATAGATTTAGCAGGAAACTTCTTGTGGAGGCCATGTCCTCCACCCATACTATATTTCAAACAGAAAACACAGGTACTACTACAATAAATAGATATATGCTTTTAAACCCACAATAAACTCCTTATTTGAATCTTCATATGCAATAAACAGAAACTTGAATCAACTCTCAACATACAGATTAAACAGTGTGCCAACCTACTCTT
>NW_008681921.1:59950-60985 GCF_000695815.1 Acanthisitta chloris
GATGACCATTTCCTAATGGAAAATAATCACCCAATTTATACTTTGTCAACTGTTCTGTATTTAAATGCTAAGAGGCTTGGGTTGTTGAATGTATTTTGGTTAGGCTGTACAGAAAAAAATACAAGGCAGTTCTCTTACTGAGAAGATATTGGGTTTTACTCGCAAGCCTTTTATGTTTTCTTCCTTTTCTATATAGTACTAGTGTTACCTGAATTTACCTATTGAGTACTTGCTTGCAGCATTATCTTCTGTGTCTATCTTTCTTAGCCAGACAATAATATTCTGCTATAAAATGGAAGGCACACATGATGCCTGACTGAATTATTTCCCAGCCCAAATGCTTCATATAAGAAATAGTTCGAAACAAAATCATTTATTCTTACCATATATTTTCTGCAACAGGAACCAAGTCTGCCTTTATTCTGAACTGAAAACTGATAAGAAATTTTAAATTTCATTAAACATAAATGATAACACTAGTTTAAAAAAAACCAGCCTTGATAATAACAAAGAAATGGTTCTATATTCCTTATGTCTATTGATTCCTTCAGACTGTGAATCAAAATCAGGACAATATTTTGTCAATTTCTGGGTGGGCATGGCACATCTGAAAGCAATAAACAGAGTGGGGAGAGAAGTGGAGAGGAGGAACTTAGCCAATACATACCAATAGTTTACCAGTCTATCTATTAGATTGTTTAGATGATCTATTCTACTTCTTGAAGAGCTACTTAAATTTTCTATTTATCTTCTATTACTAAAATTTCTTACAGTTTTGAATAACCAAATATCTTATGGCACCTCAAATCGAACAATTATTGCCTACCACCTTTTGAAAATTAAGTCCTTCCTAGAAGAAAACTGTACAATATTTAAAATATGTGCTAAATTTTGCACATCTAGCAAGTATATCACTACTAGAAATTATATAAAACACTGTGGATTTAAGGTATACTTGTGTGAACACGGTTTTATAATACAGTGTCAACTTGTGGCAACAACTAAGTTCACTGCTTAATTTTTGACTTCCTGCTG
>NW_008681921.1:60996-73302 GCF_000695815.1 Acanthisitta chloris
GTAAAAGTCTCTGAAGAAATATATGGCTGAAGCAGAATTCATCTAAAATTCCCAAATGCCCTGCAAACAGCAGTACTAAAGAGAACTTTGCCTTGTTATTCTGCCAGTACTACTGAGAGACACAAATCTTCCACATACAAATCTATTAAAGCTTCCTAGGAATCAACCAGACCAAAAGTAAGTGGGCAAGTACTGGAAGTTCTGGCTACTATTTAGGAAATGTGCAAGGAATGAAATAGGAGTGGGTGAAAGCACGAGGTCAGTGTCAGAAGCTAGGGAGCAGAAGTGCACACTTTGCATCAGTAAGCATTAAGAATGATGGATAGCTCAGCCCTTCTGAACTCAGGAGCTATCTGCACAGCTGGTAGTATTCACTGCTGCTGAGGATGTAATTCATTACATTGAGTTAGTAAATCTTTATGTAAGATAAAAAGACAGAAAAAAGGGTTTGCTATTGTAAGCCAACCATTCCTTCCCGAATGAACATTAGTTGCACTAAACTTGTATATACAGGGTATTGCATTTTGTTTACTACTTCACATTAGTATAATAATGTGGTAGAGCTGACAACTGACTTGGAGTTCCTTGATCTGCAACCCTGCTGTTTAAATATAAGGCTATTCATTCTCCCCAGAGGTTTAATTTTTTGTTTTGTTTGGGTTTGATTTGTTTTGTTTGGGTTTGGTTTTTTTTTCTAAACTAGCTAATAACTACCTCTGGTGATTAATTTTGGAAAAGTGATAAAAGTAAAAATAAAGTGAAGAAGGTAATCATCCTTGACCTACATTAGAATCAGCCACTCACTGCTTAACTACATGAACTATCAAAGTCTGTTCTGAAGATTAGCTTGGGCAAAGGGCAGAAAGAAGAAATGGTGGGAGTGCAGTTGAAGCAAAAGCTTTTAAATAGAAATAAGATCCAGAATAAAATAGGTAAGTTTTAATTATGATTCCCTTATGTCATGTGTAAGATGAAGTCACTAGAATGCAGAACACCTTGGAGCAAGACCACAGGTTTTAGTTATTATATGAAATTTCACTGGGTGTAATGATAAACATATATTTTTCTGCGTGGTTTCAGATACAGATATGTGACCATATGCCACAAAATAAGAAATCTTATTGCCTTGCAAACATTCTACAGAGTGAATCACTGGTAGTTTGTTGCAGTTCACATAGAAGAGTGGGATGTGGAATATCTTAAATTTTATACCTTCACATTCTGGAACAGATGTGTCTTTTCCTTAAGAAAAAGTACTGCATTCAGTCTAAAACTCAATGCATCTAAATTTTTCAGGGCACTGAGGTTTGTTTCAAAATATTTTGGGCTTAATTGTCTTTTCAGTATTAATAATTAGTACCATTGCAAAAAGTCAGCCAGCATTAGTCTTGTAGTGATCAAAGTTCAGCTGGTAGAGAAGTCACAATATCAGCTGATGAGCTGGCAGAATAAAACTGCAAAAAACAGTATGATGAAGCAAGTGACACCAACTTAACTTAGAGTATGTGTTAAATGTAGTTGCAAATGTTGTTGTACTTAGGAAAACACAGATGAACAGCTAGTTCATTATCTAGGCCAATGCACTGGTTTGCAGTAGTGTAACCAACTTAAATTGAGTTTGTATTAAATAATAAACTGTAATTGAACTAATTGTTCAGATCGCCCCTGATTTTCCTACTTACAACCTCCAAATCCAACTCCCTTAAACTCCCAACTACTTAAACTCTCTTGTATCCCATGTATTATTGCAAAGATTCCTACAGGATGGTGGTGTCAGCTTTTGTTCCTCATTGGCACCATCTAAATACAATTATAATCACTTTCCAACTATTTGAATTTCAGACTAGCACTAGGAAAGAATTGGAGGCTCTTTTCAGCTTTGTCTTAAATACCAGTTGCAGGATCTGAGCTTGCCATCTGCTGCAGAGAATTTCTCCATTATGGCTTCATAATGCCACCAGTCAGTACTGCTGAGCACAGAGGGGAAATACCAGTGTATCGCTCATTCATTCCTCATTAGGCCTCTTCCACAGATGGTAAAGCAGAACACCAGCTTTCTTGTCCCACACATCTTCCATGAAATGCTGTTTGTGTCCTGGTGATGCTTGCAATCACCTCTATTACCCAACATGCTCTTTCAGCACCACAACCTCAACTGTGAGTAATGATTTTTCCATATGCTTTCAAAAGACATGATTACCTGGAAATCTGTAAATTGTACATTTTTTTGGTTTTCAGTGTTAGAAGAAAGAAACTTGAACTAATACAACATGCTCATTCCTAGTCCTAGAGAGGAAATAAGGCTTGGCTTTACAATCAGACTTGTCTTTCAGAAGTGCAAATTAAAAACAGACTCACAAAAGCTGTAAGTTACAGAGCATGACATAGTTATTAAGGAACTGTTTTCCAGATCCAGTGTTGCCTAAAAGCTAGCACTTCTTTCCACTTATTTTCCTTTCAACTCTGCATATTGGGTCATTTAAATTTTAGAAGCATTTCTCTCAGTTTAGGAGGACATTTAAGCAAGTAGTCAAGTACCTCTCTGAAAGCTCTGCTAGTTCTTAAGAAGCCACTGACAGCCATTTACAGGCTTAAGGCTTTTGTTGACTCAAGATCAACAAAAAGAATAGAAGACTATCAAGAAAAGAAGACTTAAGTATTAAGAGAAAGCTTTCTATAAGAACAGGAAAGGTAGCACCCAAATATCTACCCTGAAAGCTCTGCATATCTTGAAAGTAACTAATGCATCCCAAAAATGGATACAAGTTTTTAGCCTATTTCTTGTTTTAGAACCTGAAAAAAATCCAGTTGTCTGTTCAACAAGGAAAGGCTATACAGGACCTTGTAAGATCCTTTTTGTTGTGATAAAGTATTTTCAGCTCATAAATAAAAACATTAACTCTACTCAGATCTGATCTATCACAGTAAAAATCAGAGGTGGTGGAAAAGTAAAAATGAATCCCCCAGAGTGTTTCCACTGCTCCCTCTAACCCTAGTAATTAAAATGACTCAGAGCATAGCCTTTAATTATTTGGGCTAATGAGTGTAAACATTACAGACAAAGCAAGAACAGATAATACAAAGCATTTATTAAACAGATGAAGCATCTTAGGCTTACTTTTGTAAACACAGACTTATGAAACAAACAATAGCCAAATAACGTTTTATGTCAAATAGATACTGTGTCTCATTACAGTATGCATGCTGTCCAGACTACACACTCAGGACTCTTGACCCTTTAGGAAAGGATAAGAAGCAATCTTAATTTTTTATTTATTTAAAATAAAATTATAGATTAATTGGGTCAAGGACAGACTGGGCTAACTTCGCAAAGAGCTGTCAAAATTACTGTAATAGCTTTCAACAACATAAAAAAAATAAGGATTAAACAAATATGGAGCAGTGACTCTAAATGCTCTTCTAAAAATACCAGTAAAGTTTGTCATGATGGCTCTGAAGAAAAACAACAGTTGTGCTCAGGAGAATAGACAACAACTTTTCATATTATTGCATTGATAGAACAAATAAAGTACCTAACTCAACTACGAAACTGCTCCTTCATGCTTTGTATTGATCACTAAGAAGTCAGCACTTTGACATGGCTGTGCCTCAGATTTTTCTCCTGGTGCAAGATTCTCAAGGACTAAAATGCCCTTAAACTTAAAGAAACCCACCTCCCAACCAACCAAACCAAAACCAAACCCAAACCAAAACCCATCCATGTTTTATTACAGTAGAAAGAATACTTAGCCTTTTACAGAGGCACTCAGAATGACTAGATCAATCAGAACAAATTCAACCAAACAAAAAAATTATTATAAACTTACAGCCATGTTGTCTGTGATAGACCATGAACAGAATGGACTGATGGCTTCTGAATTCCTTTAAGAACTTTCCTTCTTTGACAAGTATTCTTCCCCCCAGAAGACACCAGCTCACCTGCATAGTCTCCTAAAAGAGAGCATAACATATAGATGAGGGAATTGTGCATCACACAAGTCTTTACTACAGTAACACTGCCCCGAGTAGCTACAAAATCTTGAGCGTGGCTTATGCCTGCTAATGTCAATGGCAACTGTTTGCTATGCATAAAAGAGTTAAGATTATACAGAAATGTTTGTAAGATCAAGTCAATAACGAAGACTGACAGCTCAATTATGAAGATGGAGTTAAGCACTAGTAAAAGGGGAATGTTCGCAAGTGAAACACTCAAAGGGGAATAGGTTTCTTTGAAGTTGCTCCATATATATTCTGATTATTACTGCCTGAAAGGTTTTTTTGGTTTAAAGCTTTTATGAGCTAGGGTACTGTAGAGGTTTTGACTGGGCTAGATTTAATTTGCTAACACACTGATGTTTTAGTCATTGATGAACAGTGTATACACACTGTTAAGGCCTTTACTATTTCTCACTCCAGTCTTCCCCTGAGTAGCCTGGGGGTGCACAAGAAGTTGGGAGGGGACACATCCAGGACAGCTGACCTCAAATAACCAAAGGGATATTCCATACTATGTGGTGTCATCTTCCACAGTAAAAGCTGGTAAGTTTGCTGGGGTAAGTTTGCTGGGGCTACGATTGCTCAAGGACTGGATAGGCATTGGTTGGCTGGTGATGAGTAATTGTTTTGGTTTGGTTTTTTTCCTGCTTTGGGGGTTTATTCTTTTTTTTGGGTTTTTTGCATAATTTGCTTTTCTGGGTTTAGTGTTTAGCTGCCTAACAGGGCTGAAACACAACAACGACTATTTGCAAATTTTTAAGTACTCAAGAAACACTAAAGAGTTTGTTTCACATGATATCTTCAAGTAGCTGAATGTAGTGCTTTAGTACTTAACTGTTTTTAAGTGCTATTAGCTAATGCTTCAGTGTTATAGTAACTTCCAGCATCATGGCAGATAATGGGTTTGTAAAACAAATATTGTAGATATTAATTTCAGAGCTATTAGAGATCAAATGGGTAGTCATGCTCTTGATATTTTGTTTATTCTTATATCTTGTTTATTTTTCTAATAAAGCAAAAATGTACACCTTTAATTGCACTAGAGTCAGGCTTGTAACCACATGGAATCATATGTCTCCTTCTTTTACATTAGTGCTTTATCTAACTTCATGTGAGTTCCAAAGCTAACACTTTCACAGCAGCTTAATTTAGATGTATCTTCCAAAATTTTTGTTCAAAGAATGGGGTTTCATTCCAAATCCAACAGATTTGTTTTAGTTTGGAATACTGTTTTGCTGGGTGGATAGGGTCAGTACAAAATACATGAGACCTGAGATAAAAGAAAATAAGCTTACTTTCACTGTATTTGACAAAGCAGCCTCAGCAAGGTAATGCACTTAATAATATAATGCACTTAATCATTCATTTAAGGTAGCAAAAGATTAAGCAAGGTGAATAAGAATTATTAGAAAGAACCAAGGATAGTGATTAAGAAAGGTACATCACCAATTGCCTTAATACTTTACCATCATCCAGATTTGCAGTTGCTGGAGAGCCCCAGTTACTGTGAGGATTCGGAGAATCCCTCCTGGCAGTTAAGAAATCCTACACAGTGCATCCACTTATAGGTGAGGTCTCCAAAGTCGCTGTGACTGGGCCACTTTAGCAAACAAAACCATTACTCTTTGTATGACAATATTTGTGATACCTGGTTTTGTTTCCTTGTATTGCTCGGACAATGGACCTGGCCAGGGTCCACGTTCTGGGCAATGCAAGTTTATCATCTTTTACTCTGTGTCCACATTCTTTATTTTACTTTATAATTGGTTAATCCACTATTAACACACCAATCAGGTTTACGATCATATGCCTTGCATGTGACTTTCAAGCTGCCTCTACTACAGTACTTACGAGAGTTTACATGAAGGTCAACACTGGCTCAGGCCTTCACAACAGGTCTTAGTGTTGCCATAAGAAATATCAACAATCAGAGAAACTCCAACCCTAATCATTCCCAAGATCCAGTTTGTCTTTTCCTCTTCAATTACCCACATTCATAAAAGCTCAATCACTTACAAATTCTCCTGATTAAATAGTTTATCTTTCCTGGTAGCCTTTTCCAACTGGAAGAGCAAGTCTACATCTTCGTGTCTGGACCACTAGGAATTATTTTCTGAGGATGTTCAAACTGCTAGTAGTACACATTACTTTCCATGCCATCATTTTTCCACCTGCTCTTTTGTCAGTTTATTCTGCTGTCTCAGAACTTTACATCTGTATTCCAGCATGGCTTCTTCTGCAACTTCTTGCCCTATACAAAATACTTCCCCAGGATATGGATGTTTTAATGAAATTCACAAGCTGATTAGCCAGTCTTCTTTTTATATGATTTTGTGGGCATCATGCATGTGTTTGTTGATGTTCATGGGATGCCTGTGGTACCGTTCCTTCAGCTTGTTGAGGTCCTGACAAAGAAATCTCTGAATCCATCCAAATATACTACTTCAGAGCATAATCTGAGATCACAAGAATACACAGAAGTACAGGTTAAATTAAATATGACCATTATTCATGTTTAACACATTTGTGAGTATGTCTCAGAAAATCCCCAACGTAGAAGTGAAAACTGGAAGACAGTCCTTTACTGAATAGCTTCTAATACACAGAGAGACATCACAACAGAGAAAGAAAAAATTAACAATGGTTTGCATAACAGGTAGTTGTGAAAGCATAACAGGACCAAGTCATTATAATTTCTTTCTAGATATCTTGTGCGCTTGCACTTGCTTTCAAGCTCCTTCTTCCACTGTGAAGGGGATATGTGAATAAATATGGTAGATTGGGAGGTGCTTAAACACTATAAAAAGAGAAGGAATAGATTACAGATAGTCTTTCAAATGAAATCTTTAAGGAGGAAAGATGGAAGGAGATGCAGATAATTTACAGAAAGGTTTATATAGATTTTCCAGAGGAAAACATACATCTTTGCAATATTAAACAATTTTATTTTCTTTTTAAATCTAGTGAAGTCTTACAGGCTAGAGCTGGATTGGCAATGACAATTTAATTCTGTGAGAAAATTTGAGGTGGCAAAATATGTTGTTCTTCTACATTGAAATTGTGTCAGGTACAATTTTCTTTTGAAGTGATCCAATTTGCTGAACATTTTAATCATTCTCCTTATTTCTGAAAGTGACCAGAAAGCCAAGTTAGGTTTCAAAAATTTTCTTCTAGGGAACTTCAGCAGTATTAGTGATTCTATAAATTGTGTTTGCCCTTAGCAGATTAGCAAATTTAGACCCAAAATACATATTTCTTTTAAAAGGTCCAGTGCCATTAAAATTGTGTAGGCAAGAAAAAAACAAGGAGGGTAACTATTTTCAGGCATATTTAAGACATGTTCTGAGTCGCTTCAGAGGATTCAGTCATGCATTGTTTTATGGATATAGGGGTTCAAACAGAAAAAAAATTGCACAAAAGTTAGGTGAAAAGAAATTAATCTGCTGTGCCCTGCTCTAAGAAAAGACTGCAACACCTAGGTGCTGCTACCAGAGGTGGGCATCCCTAGAGAAGGGATTCATACAGCTAGTCAGATGAGTTCCTAATAGTTGGGGTTAATGCAGCCTTGTTGCCTACCTTGTGGTTCAGCTGTCTGTGACTCAAAGTCTAACTTTAGTATCGCACAACTGTGTAACCATGGCTGTGGCTGCTGAGGCATTTTTGTGATTAGAGAAATTGTGAGAAAGTAGATTTGATTTGACATATATCACAAAGAGAAGTAAGACTGTTGAGTAAGGAAGAGATGCCAACACAAAGATTAGAGAAGATAAATCACAACCTAAAACAATATGGAATGGTACAAAATGCTATAGGAAAAAAAACAGTAGTATAAGACAACTCCACAACTCAAAGCTCCATTTTAGGGAGCAGCAGATGCCAACCCTTTCCTATCAGATTAGCTGCTGTCTGATAGCAAAGACATTGGATGTCTTAGGTATGACATGACAAGCCAGAAGTTTGAAGTACACTTATAGAAGTGTGTAAGTGCTTAGCTGAGTGGTTGTCAATGCTAGTTGTAATTTTGTGTGATACCTAGCTTTATACTTTGAAGTTTTATATGGCAATCTTCAGAGTATTTCAGCACATGCAAAAAAGATGCCCCAAAAAATGACCCCAAGAGAGACAGATGGTTACATCACTTGCAACAGCCGATGTCCCAGTTGAGTACTGAGAATAAATTTAAGTTCTTTTTTAAGAACTGCAGTAACATTCCGAGACAGAAGTGGCGGCATAAATAAAAGTTGGTGACCTTGGGAGTAAATCTCTTCTGAGGTAATTCTGAAATCATTAGTAAGATATACATGTGTAGTGGGGAAGCACTTTGAATCCTCTATGACAGGGAGGGAAAACTGAGCCTCAGAGTTTTTATGATCTGTTTGGGCAAGTCAATCAAAATTTTTAGGGTTGGCACAGAATGAAGAGAGGCAGCTCATTTACAAGCTACACATGATTTCAACAAATATATATGCAAACAGTGATGAAAAGATAAAACACTTACCTGTGTGAACATGGTGGTAAGTAGGCAGTTCATTGCATTGTCAGTTCATTTGAACATTTGCTATACCCACCACTCAGAATCCAGGTGTCAGCAACCCTATTAATTATCTCCAGTATCTCTGCACAGAACTATGAAAATTCACTGAAAAATGCTCTGGAGCAACTAAAAGATTAGTTCTTTTAGGGAAGAAATTGGATTCAGCATGCAAACACACAGAACCGATGCAGCAGAGTTACGTAAACTCAGTGTAGGTTAGAAAAGACAAATAATGAGCATTGTAAATAGGCCACCCTTAAGCACAATATGGTCTGTGCTGTTAAACTGTCATAACCTAAGGGCCACACCTAATTTTCAAGTGCATTGAGATTTATGTCAGGAAGGTAAACTTTAATTGCTGCTAAGTAGCCCCAGGCTTGATTACTGCTTTTATTATGAAAGAAGGGAGGAGGAGGAATGTCACAATGTATCTTTATTTATATTTAAGCAACTCCCAACAGAAGACCTGACTAGCATTACAAAATGGAATATGAATTATATATACATTTATGTCTAGTAAGCATAACATACCTGTTCAGAATCTGGTTAAAAAAAAATGAGAAATTGCTTTAGTGTTTAATGAAATCTGTGAGATAGATATATATATATATATATATATGTATAGTCTTGCCCATATAATTACTGAGGCATGAAACATTTTCTTTGTATGTGCTCATGCATCCTTTGATAACAGTAAACCACTTTTAGGACTCATGTCTGTGTTACTTGTGTTGAACCATAGCCAGTTAGTCTCCATTTGGCTTGCTACTTCAGTTATTAGGAAAGGGAAGAAGTAATTGAGTGACTGATCGTATGACACCACAAAGAAGACATGCAGTCCTCTAATGTTACCCTGCAGAAAATTTGTTTCAGTCCTGTACATACAGGATTTCTTACAGCACTTAAAAGTGCCTTACAGACAGTAATATCCAGAGACAACCTTTAATGTCACAGAATCAATCAGTCAATTAGGTTAGAAAAGACCTCTGGGACCATCAAATCCAACCTATGACTGAACATCACCATGTCAACTAGGCTATGGCATTAAGTGCCACATCCAGTCTTTCCTTTAACACTTCAAGGGACACTGATTTTGTCATATCCCTGGGGTGTCCAATCCAATGTTTACACAGTTTCTGTTAAGAAATTACTCCTAATTTCCAATGTAAACCTCCCCTGGTGCAACTTGAGACTATGCCTTCTTGTCCTGTTGCTTGTGGCCTGGGAGAAGGGGCTGACTCTCACCTGGCTGCAAACTCCGTTCAAGTACTTATAGTGATAAGGTCTCCTCTGAGCCCCCTCCAGGCTGAAAAAACTCAGCACCCTCAGCTGCTCCTCATAGGATTTATCCTCTAGACCTTCACCAGCTTTGCTGCCTTTCTATGGACTTGCTCCAGCTCCTCAAAGTCCTTCCTGAATTGAAATGCCCAGAACTGGTCACAGTGGTGTGGCCGCACCAGTGTCAAGTACTGCAGGACAATTGCTTCCCTATACCTACTGACCACACTATTTCTGATACAATCCAGAATGCCATTGGCATGCTTGGCCACCTGGGCACGCTGCTGGCTCATGTTCAGCCTGCTGTCAGCCAGCATGACCAGGCCCTTTTCTGCTGGGCCACTTTCCAACCACTCTTCCCCCAGCCTGTAGCACTGCATGGGGTTATTGTGGCCAAAGTGTAGGACCCAGCACTTGGTCTTGTTGACGCTCATACTGTTATGATAAAGATATTCTGCAAGGTAGGGAAATCACATCTGAAAACTTTACCCTTTACTGCATAGAATACAAACCTTTTCAAAGAAAAAGTGTTTTTTGAGACACTAAGTATAGTGAAAAAATCGTTGTTTCTGAGTTGAGACTCCAGCAATCATTTTCAAGGGAAAAAAATAGGACAAAACAGAAGAGAGAAGTGATGTGTTACCACCCAAAGCAAAGGATTGTATACATCAGATCTGTAACTGTCACTCATTTTCAGACTGTAAGTATATAAATTAATTACAAAATATGTATATCTTTAGCATTCTAACCTTAAACAAAAATTTTTGCTTTGCTGGCAGAGTACATGAAATAAAATGCACCATGAATAAGTTCTAAGATATCCAGCTACAAAAGCTGATGAGAGCTATCTGCAGTGAGCCAGAGTAGCACTGTATGAAGACAGTTTTGCTTCTTAGAGAAGACAAGGACACTGAAAATTACAGTTCCCTTTACTTTTGTTCATTCTTGCTTGCTTCTTGTTTTGCCATAAGAGCTACAATTATTTACAGCATGTTACTTTTTCTTACTGGAGAAAGCACAAAGAATTTAAGAAAGAACACTTCTTTTCCCTTCAGGTAACACCAAAACATAAAGTAACACTGGTGTAGTCTTACCCTAGTTGAAGACCATAGAAAAAAATCCCTATTTACTTTAAATAGACTAGCAGTGGATCGGTGTTTTTGTAAAGTCATGCTATTTCCCATCCACAGGTTTATAAAATGCCATGGATAAATGACAGGTTCAAACTTCCTGGTGTGTACCAGACCCATCCAGCAATGTTTTGCCAGATCTGCTTTGAAAAAGAGACCATACCCTCTCTGAGTCCCTTCTGAAGTAGCATTGGGAAGAGCTCCCTTACACTCCTGTAACTCTAGCAGCTGTCAAACATGCACCTCAATTCTGCTTCAGGTCGCTATAAGGGATAGAGCTTTCCTCCTTTATGAGACTAAACAGAGATAAAACACTACTGAGTCATTAATGAACAAAGAACATACTGCAGCAGTCATCTCAGATGGTAAACCATTTTGCAAACTGTGCCACAATGATGCTTATTAAACATGAAGCACTCAGTCCAGCTCTTATTTCAGATGAAGAACTGTCACTGAGGAGAATATTACACCAGGAATGAAATTGGTGTAATGCCCTCAGTTCAGAGTGCCATTTCTGCAAAGAGAAATGGCATAGATACAGTGGTGAGACACAGAGGAAGGAAGAGGGCAGTAGTTCAGACCATTTCATATGAGCAAAATTCACTGATTATGTCCTGGAGATTTCTGCCTCTTTTAAAATTTAAATTAACCACACAGCTCAGCCCATGCTTCTCATATTGGCATTTGGTTACTTTAAAAATATTGTGTAGCTAAGCAGATTAGAACAAGAAAAGCTTTTTCCCTCACCCCATCTCACTAAAATTTGTTTTGTTAAAGCAGAGAGAATAATATGGCCTTCCATATCTTTACAATAGAATTTAAGGTTTTGCTTGCCAGAGACTTCTGAAATATTCTGTGAATTTCTCAGAAAAATAGGTAACTTCTGATAAAAGGTAAAGAAGGAGGACAGGGGGAAAAAAATCCCATTATTATCAGAGTGTCAGTTGAAGGAAGATACTTCATAAGGGCTATAAAGACAGCCAGAGGGCTGGAGCACCTCTCCCGTGAGCAAAAGGTTGGGATTGCTCAGCCTGGAGAAGAGGAGGCTCTGGGGAGACCTTATTGTGGCCTTTCAGTACTTAAAAAGGGCATGGAAGAAAGATGGGGGCAAACATTTTGGCAGGGACTATTGCATTAGGACAAGGGATAATTGTTTTAAATTGAAGAAGGATCAGTTCAGATTAGATATATGGAAGAAATTGTTTACAATGTCTGTGGCAAAACACTGGAACAAAAACAACTCCCTGTTACCCAGAGAGGTGGCAGATGCCCCATCCCTGGAAACAGTGAAGGCCAAGTTAAATGAGACTCTGAGCAACTTGATCTAGTTTAAGATATCTGTGCTGTTAGGGTTTGGTAGGAGCTCCT
>NW_008681922.1:0-4426 GCF_000695815.1 Acanthisitta chloris
ATGTAAAGCTGAAAGGAATAGTTCATTTGCTTGAGATACAGTCTATGTCAGAGCTGACACAGCACTGGAATTTGACATATTCCAGGCATATGAGTTTTCTCAAGTGGACTGGAGATGTTATATTCAATCTCTTATTGAGTAATACAAACAAACACTGGACTTGGGAAACAACTCCTTAAATTTAACAATTAGATGCTGGTTTTCCAGTGAAAGATGAACATTTTTTAAATATATGGACAGATTCCTTTCTCTTTTTTGAGGTTGATGGGGTTTGCAGGGGTTTTGCCTAGATGATCTTCAACGGTCCCTTCCAACCCAAACCATTCTATGATTCTTATGTGCTTCGTTTATGAAGATTATGATCCTTTCCTCTCTTTCTCTGCTTTTCTGTGTTCTCTCTTTTCATAATCCAATAACGTTTTTTTGACATAAAACCTGATCATTGGAATTAATAAGCCAATATTATTTTCAGTGTACTTGAGAAACCTAAGGTGTTATTATTTTCTTGTGTAACTTGTAATGACTCAATACTAATTCTCATGTAAGAGATAGTGGTCAATACATAGACCATTTCAATGCTCCTGTTTAGCAGCATTCAGTTCTGAATATGCTGTAGGCACTTGTTCATATATCGTGAAGCAAAATGAATGTTTTCAAAAAGTTCCAATAAAATGCTAATATCAACTTTTTTATATTTAATGAGATTGTTATTCTATGTAGGCCTAATGAATCTGGATAAATTCAAAATCAAGCCTCTTCATCATATTTTCAAACACCATTTTACTCAATTTCAGCAGCTGCTTTAAATGGTCTTGATAAATCATTTACAGAGTAGCATTTGTCCTGCTAACATCCTCTATCCCTCCTGAAACTATGACAATAAAGGCTAGACAGAGCTGCTACATATATTCCAGAACAGCTCTAAGTGAAAGATGAATAACTTCAGAATATGATGCGGAAAATAAGAAGAAATTATTACTTAGAGTAAGGTGAAGGTATGGCAGCCAATACATGATGAAGACAAAGGGATGGAGCAGGTGGCTTCTTTTTTCCCTGCAGGAAAACCTCTTGTGTTGTGGCTTGTAGTCTCTCCCAGCAATCTTTTAGAGAAAAGGGTAAAGCACGTTCCTTTTCTTATTTCCTGGAGTTAAGTACTGGAAAAAGGCTGTCAGCAATTGAGAACTTCAGATTTTTATATATTCTTCTTCAGGTGACCTACATCTGCTTATCAGGGAAACAATCCCTGTGAGAAAGAGGAAAGTATCTGATTGTCTCTGAACTTGAGAATTCATTAGAAATGTAAATTTATAACCAAAAGTCTGTCATACATATATTTTATAAAAATAATTTGTATATATAGATTCAATATGCACATAACATATGTGCCCCAATGTCACATCTGTGTTTCTTACCAAATAAATCCATAATTATGAGGCATATAGTGTAAAAATGGATATATTTATATATCTATATGGAGCTGATATTTGGATTTTCACTTTTAAGTGTGACAGAAATTGCCTATTATTTTTTCCCTCTTAACTTGATCCTTTTTTTTCCTCTGAAAAATGTTTGTCATGTGGTGAAATGTTGAACCTCTTTTAAAAGAAAGAGCAATGAGGTGTATTGCCCAAAGTCAGCCTGAGATTCTCGACCTCAGTCAGGATTATAATATCAGTATCTTGACTGCTAGACACAGGCTTTGATTTTAAGAGCTCTGTTGCTACCTTTGGTAAGGGATAGGAAAGAAATAGGACTGTACCAGGTGTGGTGAAAAAAACCCCAGAATTTCAAGTTGTTTTTTTAAATTGCATTTTAAGGTAATAAAGTAGCATTTTATGAGGTTTCTATGAATCTAAAAATTAGGTAGCTGGATTAGCACAAGTCATCTTCTTGTCAAATTAGACCTCTTGAGTCCTATTAGGCAACAAAATGTCAGCCTGAAGTGTGTCTTTTATTTTCTAGACCAAAAGTATAACATCTAAATAGGGATCACATTATGTTTAGGTATATCCTCTTCGTTGAGAAGCTCCAAAATTAGGTACTGTTTCATAGAGACAGATATGGGATTTGTTAATCTTTATTTAGAATGTTACTCTTTTATTCATAATCTTTATTTAGAATCTGACAATCAAAAATAACAGTGTCTCCAAGGTTTGCTTTTAGTGAAGAATTTACCCAGAATTCTTGCTGACAGTCATATGAGGGTTAAAAAAGTTCTACCATTCATGTTTTGAACACTACAGCAATTTAGTACTTAAGTACAGCATACATGAATATGCTATCTTCTAGAGAGTGATAGAAGAAAAATGTCATGAATTGATAACCTCTGAGAGTTGCAGGGTTTACTCTCAACATAGGCATTACTTTAGACTTCTTTTCAGCTGAGTTTCTAAAACATTGTCAGTCTTTCTGTATTTACAGGAATAAAATGAGTAATGCAGTCCTTTTAAACTTGGGAAAATCTTGTCAAGCACATGAATCAGAAATAGTGGGCTTTAGATTTTTTTTTTTGCCATTCTTACTCTTTTACAGTGCTCTGTCCAGCCAATGAAATGCGTCTGGATTCAACAGGAGTAATACTGAGCCCTGGATATCCTGACAGCTATCCAAATCTCCAGATGTGTGCATGGACCATTACTGTGGAAAAGGGTTATAATATCAGCATGTTCTTTGAATTCTTCCAGACAGAAAAGGAATTTGATATACTTGAGGTGTTTGATGGTAACTATAGGATGCACAATTTTGGATGATACTTTTTATATTGTATTTTTACATTGCATTTGTGTAGTCACTATTGACTTATTTTTTCAGTATGAGAAATCTTAATTATTTGGATTTTCGGTGCTGAAAAGACTGTTGGATTGCCGTATTTTAAAATTGTACTGCATTAATTATGTCTAGTAATAATTTTTTGTTTTGGGCAAATATGTACTTTCTAGTGTATAACATGTAATGTCACCTTGTATTTTTAGTTCAAATTAATTTGCCATTTGCTTGGAGGATGTTTTATATATGTATATAAATTGTGTGCATATATTTTATTGTGTGTTATTTAAACTTTGTAACTCCCATTTTCTTTTTTTTTCCTTTCCTTTGTGCCAAGGACCAAATAGTCATAGCCCATTGCTCATATCTCTCAGTGGAGACTATTCCTTCCTTTGTACCAAGGACCAAATAGTCATAGCCCACTGCTCATATCTCTCAGTGGAGACTATTCATCCTCCCTAAATATAACAAGCAATGGCCATGAAGTATTTCTCCGGTGGTCAGCAGATCATGGCACCAATAAAAAAGGTTTCAGGATTAGATATATAGGTACGTAAATGAGACCTATAATGTGTTTAGAATTTCAATATGGAACATCTGTTTATGTGAAAAAGGTATTATAAGCTATATTTTGTATCATTAATCACTGAGACTGAAAGGAAATCCAGTCTGTCCCATATATGAACCAATGACACTGATCTTGTGAGGACATGTCCCCCTCAATATATGCTCTGTAGAGATTTAAGAGAATGCTTCACGGGGCTTTAAAATTACATAAATCAATACTAAAGATGAGAGAAGCTGCTTCCCCATTCTGTCTCCCAGCATTTATTTGCACTCATGTGCCTCTTTGTACTGAGGTGTTTTTCAAACTGGATCTTTATGCAATTCATCATTAATTATTCTGGTGGGACAGAGGAAGATGTGGCAACAAGGCAGGAGTGAATATATATCAAGTGGAAAAATGTGAGACCCTGAAGGACTGAACTTTTTAGTTTAAGGTTCAAGAGAAGTGGCAAAGAGTATTCGAAGTTGGCATGTCAAAAAAGGCAGCATTGTATGTGTTATTAATTCAAAGTAACATATTTATGAATAATGTGTGAAAATGGTATTTGACAAAGATTATTTTTATATAATTGCTGTAGCAGAATTATTACATAATAGCATTTTTACAGGAAAATAATATTAATCAAGAAAAAGTAGATCTGTTACAGTTTACAGCAATTACACAAAATCTATATTTGATTTTTTTCTGATGACTAATGATATGAAAGACACAATGAAAAGTACTGGAGATAGTATCTGTAGATATTAGATAAGTTTTTTGGCATAAAGCAATTTCGCTTTACAAAGCGGAGAAAGAAATAGAGAATGAATGTAAAATTCCTTCTGTTGTGTTTTTTGGAGTTTTTTCCACACTCAGGTTTTAACTACATCACTACTGCAGAAAAACAATGATGCTCATAATATTCTGTGAAACGGTATCAGTATAATCTTTTACTTTAGGAGAGGACAGTTTTCTCAGTCTAAAAATGTTTGTATTTAGCTAGATAAAATTCATTGTTGATTGGACACAAAATATTATATGGTGCCTGTTTTCATTTCCTGTAGCACCTGTTGGATTTGTTAAAAAAGACAGAAGAGAAAACTCTTCAAACTC
>NW_008681922.1:4454-24994 GCF_000695815.1 Acanthisitta chloris
ATAGTTACCTATGATCTGTATCACTTAGAAAATGTCAGTATATTTTCTTATACACTGAAGAAGTAGAGGAGTCTACATCTGTGGTTCTTCCAGGAGAGAGTATAAGGCAGGAGAAATTTAGTGCAAGAAAGAAAATGTTTTCATAGTATGTGCACTGAAACTTATGGCAGTGCTGCTCATTCTGCTCTTTGCTTTAATAAGGAGTAAACAGCCATATGACTCCATCCTGGGCAGAGGAAGCCTGAGAAAAACTTTGATCCAAAGTAAGTCATGGTACATGGAAAGGCTTAAAAAGCAAGAGGAGCAGCACTTCATTTTCTTGAGAAAATAGATACCAATAGTTATCAATGTTTCTTCAAAGCATAAAGGAAGCACTTGGAAACAAACCTCCCCAGCATCATTTTCTTTTCTACAATGGCCATCTTGGCTAGTAGCCTTGAACCTACCCAATCAGAGACCAAGTTAAACTCTAACACAAATGATATTCATCTTAAGCTGGTTACCAGGTTAAAAGATCCTTCTGGTCCACTCCTGTGACAAGGTAACCAAACTTAACAAGGGAGCTAAAAGAAATATGATAAGCAACTAGTCTTTAATGTCAGAGAGTCTAAAGGACATAAATAATTTAAAATTATAAAAACTGTATCTCTTAAAGGTATGTTTTGCTTTCATAAAAATTTCTGATTTTTTTTCAGTCTCTAGATAAGACTTCTGTAGGACCTACTGTGTTCTAAATAAATCAGCAACAACTAAAAGCAGATTCAGTATTTTTGCCATGGATTTATGGTGGCACTCATAAATATGAATAAGATTTATTTCAAATTTTTCACTTCAGTTCATTATAACACAGAACTTGTGAAAAATAGCTTATTTAGGACCAGAAAGAAAAGACTTATTTGAAAAGAATTATGTGCAGGATACACCAAATGTTTCCTTCTTTCAAAAATTTCCGTACTACTGAAATATATACAATTGCGATAAATTTGACCATAAAGTTATGTAGCTTATTTGATCTAAAAAGAAGATGGTGAAAAAAATCCAAGTCAAACCAAAAAGCAAAACAATGGCCAGTTATAAAAGTGAGCTATGACTCCACTTCTTTTGTGGCTGCTGAAACCTGAAGTTTATAAAGTGCTTATAAAGCTCAATTTTTTCACCTTTATACTTTGTGAAATTGCTTGATGCATGCATGATCAGTCCACAAAATTCAACTTTTAGTGATGTATTCTCAGCTTCTTATTGTATGTCCACTGAATGCAACAAGAATTTGTCAAGAATTGTCACCTGAATTCTAAATGCATATTTTTTTATTCAATATTTATGTTTAAAGCTCTCTACTGTAGTACTCCAGAGTCCCCTCCACACGGTTTCATTGTCAGTCAGACAGGTGGACAGCTCAACAGTATGGTTCGCTGGGCTTGCGATCGAGGGTTTCGGCTCATTGGGAAAAGTACTGCTGTATGCAGGAAGTCTCCATATGGTTATTACTCATGGGACGTTCCAGTCCCAGCTTGTCAAGGTAAATCCTTTAATTCAAAAAAAATATACTCTAAGAAACTTTCTTTTTCCTTTTCTAATGTAAATCATCAGTCTTCTGACTTAAAATGAATAGCGGCTGAACATTTCATGGTCGTACTTCTGTACCAAAATTTTTCTACATCATAAAACTTACTTAAAAAAATGTGGTTTTTAGAAACACTATTTCAAGAGTATTTGCTAAGACTGGCAGATACTATGAATAACCTATATCACTGTGAGATAATCTCTCCCCCAATACACATTTAAAATATGGAATCATTGAGAAGGTTCATTTACAATTATCATGATTCTAGAAGAGTATATATATTAAAAAGAAGACCTGAAACTTGAATTTCCAAGAATGGGAAACTGGGCCAGGAAATCATTATCTATGCTGCCATTCTAATGTATTGTGGTTTGAATTGAAATTTAAAAGATAATTCATCATGTTAACCATATATTTTGTTTCTTATAAAAGCAAAAAATATTTTGCTTAACAGTTAGAAGGAAATTGTTGTTTAATACCCATAGCAATTGAGTTCTAATTCTTTCTTTCCTAAAAAGAATGTTATTATTCTGATAACTTACCTATGTCTCTATTCAGTGAATGATTGGGATGATTTTTTCATGAAAATTTTCAGATGTGTTTATTCAAAATGTATATATTTTGTTGTCAATAAGAAAACTGCTATAGAAATGTTCCATGTTACTTTACCCACAAGTTTTTTTTGACAAAAAGTCTTTGAACTCTAGATTTCTAATGCAAAAGGAAAAAAAACACTCAGTTTCACAGGTTTTTGATAAACATCTCTTAATGTATGTACCTATATTTTTAAAATCTAAAAGTCCTTAATAAAAAAAAACAAAACAGGCATGCATTTGCTGCCTATCATTCCTTACGATTTTCACCCAAGGATTGCTTTCATGGCACTTATTTGCAGAACTTGTTCAAACTCTTAATTAGATGTATAAGACAATGTGGAATTAAAAAAAGCCAAAACACCAAACCTGCAAACAAACCTAGCTTAGCAAATTCAAATACCAGATGATTATTCTCAACAATCTGAATAGAGTTCAGGAATGAAAATAGTTGCAATGCTCAGATAACACTTTAGAAACAAGTGAAGTTAGGTGCTTACTAATCTCACATTGTCTGATCAAGTACAAAGGCTGTTGGTACCAGCTGTTAGTGTACTGAAAATTAATGTATTTATTAATTGAATCACACTTAGTTAATTATAATTATGGAGCCAGATTTGACACATGACATGAACTTCATTGAATTCTTCTAACAAGTCCTTGTGACGGAAAGCGATTTCTGGCCATGTTAAGTACCAGCAACTCAAACCAGCAAATTCTTTATATTCATCTTAAAGACACATTAGTGCAAAACACTTTGGGAATAAGCTGTTTCCATACATCATCTAAGCTCCTTATTGTTTTGCTGAGATGAACACTATTCCACATACCCAGATGATACAGAAGATTCAGTTTATTGTATGAAATGATTGAGAACACCATAGGACACTTACAAGACACAAAAACTTCGCCTTTTCCCCCAATCCTGAGCAGTACAGCTTCACCACGAAGTAATTCTAACTTTTTTGAGTATGGCCTAGTGAGTTATAGAACTTCATTGTATTCAGTATGAACAACTTGTTTTAACAAGCATTATAGTTGCCAGTCAAAATTTGCCAACTCTTTTGCCAGGTGATATCAGAAGACAGTGTCACAGCCTTACCTTCTACTTCACATTATCTATCATTCGTAGCATAAATTGCAAAGGCACTTTTTTTTTTTTCAGTTCTTTCACGTATATGAATGTAAAATTGCCAAATGAAAAAAAGGTACTAGACTTTATTTTGACATAGAAGTGGAAGTTCAGGAAAATATACTTGCAATTTTGCAATTTCTTTCAAAACAGCACATTTTTTTTTCTGCCTCCAAGATGAGGATCTCAGAAGATCCAGTGTTTTAAAATGTTTGTTGTTCTCCCAGTTATATTTTACATTTTCTTTTTTATTTTCTATGCCAGAATTATATGATTCTTGGTTTTAATTGTGAAGCATTTGTCTTGCAAATAAACATCGCCTACCACAGACCTCATCAGAAACCAGTATTAGTATTTTATAATATCATATATAGGTAATGGGCAAATGCTTTTACAGGAATTATAGGTATAGGCATTAAGTAACTGAAGTTTAAAGCATAGCACTATATCTGGAAAAGTTCATTACCTCAGTAATGTAAATTATCTGTAACAGTGTTGCACAACCGGTGATTATTATGCAAGTTATACTAAGGCACTAAAAAAGCATTAAAGATAAATAAATAAAGAGAATACCAAGAACATATAGTTAATATAATAGTTATTGAATTTCAAATAAATAGTTTGCATTTTTTAAAGTGATTTGTAAGGCAATTTACAGAAAATTTGCTTTTCATAAAATTTCTTAATCCTTCAGAAGTTGAATGTTAAATTTGTTAATTTCAGAGGAGTGCATCACTGAATAGCTTCAGTAATCTCACCTACGCTTGAAATATTCCTGGTAAATGTTGCCAGCTCTGAACTGATGTCTGCATTGATACCCACTTTTTTTCTCTTCTTCCTGAGATGTGAAAGGTAGCTAGATCCAAGATCATCTAGTTCCAATCCCCCTGTGATGAGGAGGAACATGGCTCACTAGACCAGGTTGCTTGAAACCTCTATCCAAGCTGGTCTTGAACACTTCCTCGGATGGGGCACTCACAACTTATCTGGACAACTCTTCTGTGAAAGTTACCACATATGCAAAATTCCGTTCAAAACTGTTATAAACTGTCATTGAGTTACCCTTGGGAGCTCTATTGTTTACATGAAAGTCCATTATCAAGCATTTGTTGTGCCAAGTTGAATCTTGTTTCTTAAAAATTTATGGTTAAGGAGGGATATATTTTTCCTGTGCCGCAAGATTGATTCTGTTAACATGGATAATGTGACTCAAAATCTATCAAGTCATTAAAGGAGATTTTAGAATACTGAAGGAGTAATTACTCTCAATGCTAGATATAAAACATCTCAGGTTGTATCTACAATTCTATGTTTTGCTGATTGATAAAGGAGACGGAATTTGCAGTATGTGAATGAACAGTGCTGCAGAATTGGTTGGTGCTCAGGATTATAATCAATATTGTTTGCACATTGCAAGTATTTTGCACATGGATATTAGTTTTTATACCATGCTGAATGCTGACCCTGATGTGACAGACAGTGGACTTGGTTTTAGCCACTGTGTTATTGTCTGAATGTTCTTATTATTATTAACATGTGTTTTTAAAGGAAGAGGTTAGATTTGGCCAGTTATGCAGTAAAGAGTATTATTTAATACAAGATTTTGGTTATCCTCTTGGCATGGATAGAGCCACCTAATCTGCAATCTAGGCTATAGAGGAACCTGAGAAATAGCAAACACCAATTTGGTCACATGTTTTCATTTTAGTGTCATGGGAACTCAGTTTCTTTCTTTGATACTATCAAGTGAAATAGTACAGCTTTATTAGATGTTTAGTAAAAAGTGGAACATGAAAATTCCGGTTCAGTTAACTTGTCACTTTTTTTCTGTCTTGGATCATGTCCTCATACCCTCTAGAAGATTGAATTTAATTAATTTCTTGGGGCCTTCTGTTTCTTAATCACGGTTTTCTGATTTTCATCTAAATGTGTTTGCCTTTAGTTGCCAGTAGATATTGTGGTAGCCATAAGAATTATGTGCTTATGGTTGCCCAGACAGGGTGAGAGCAAATTAGCAATTGTTTCCTGTGGTCTTTTCAGCACAGTGTGTCTGTACTGTGGTCTGTTTTTTTAAAAAATTTACATGTCATATGTAGGGTTTTTTTCACGACAATCCAAGCATATTTTAACATTGATATTACCACATCTCTTCTGTAGATTGTTATAGTATTGGTGCTTTACCTGTGTCTTAGCTGTGATTATTAGCTTTGATACTTTGCCACATGGCTGTTATATTGCTTATGAAGCAGATCAGTTTTATGTCAGATCAGCTCCCAGTAGGGGTAAAAATAGATTGCACTTCCCACCCATGGCCCAAGTATTTAGACATAGTCTGAGAGGATTAACTTTCCTATGTATGCATGATAGGTACTTTCTTAGTGCTCAAGGTACTTCAGAGTTAAGTGCCTAAGCGTTTTTTTTCCCTTTTTCCTTTTTTTTATCTGACCTACATTAGGTATGCAATGTTAGAATGTGGAAAAGGTTTAGCTTGCATTTTTGTTCCCAAAACAGAGCATTATTTAGAACCAGATTGTCTCTTGGTACTTTCTATTAAAAAAACAAACAAACAAAAAAAGAGACTTACACTTTTATTTGTGTTTTCAACTTCCTCCTCTAAGTAATGGAGGAGCCAGAAAGGAGAGGTGATATGCTGGACCTTCTTCTCACCAGAAAGGAGGGGCTGGTGAGAAATATGAGGTGGAAGGACAGCTTTGGGTGCAGTGACCATGAAATTATTGAGTTAAGTTCCTTAGAGCAGTGAGAAGGGCGCAAGCTTGCTACCCTGGAATTCAGAAGAGCAGACTTTGGCCTCTTCAGGGATTTGTTTGGTAAAGTACCATGGAATAAAGTCCTAGGTTCAAGAGGGGACCAACGTAGCTGGTTAATATATAGGATCACCTCCTCCAAGCTCAGGAATGATGTATCCTGACTGAGAGAAATTCAGGCAAAAATGCCAGGAGGTCTGCCCAAATGAACAGGTCTGGTGTGCCCCGCATAAGAAGAACATTGTTGAAGTGTGTCCAAAGAAGGGCCACGAAGGTGATCAGAGGGATGGAGCACCTCCCCTATGAAGACAGGCTGAAAACATTGGGGTTGTTCAGCCTGGAGAAGAGAAGGCTCCGGGGACACCTTAGAGCAGCTTTCCAGTACTTAAAGTGAGCCTACAGGAAAACTGGAGAGGGAGTTTTTCCAAAGGTATGCAGTGACAGTACAAGGGGGAATGGCTTTAAAATGAGAGAGTAGATTTAAATTAGACATCAAAGGAATTCTTTTCTGTGAGGGTGGTGAGGCACTGGAACAGACTGACTAGAGAAGTTGTGGATGCCCCATCCCTGGAAGTGTCAAGGCCAGATTGGATGGGAGAAGCAACCTGGTCTAGTGAAAGGTGTCCGTGCCAATGGCAGGGCTGTTGCAACTGAATAATCTTTATGGTCCCTTCCAACCCAGGCCATTCTATCATTCAATATTTTCAAAAGAGTATTTTCTTTCTGCTTTGCTGTGGAAAAGTAGAATGTTGCAAGTTAATTTTAGTGTTTTGCCAAGGGTCGCACAATACATCTGATGGAAGTAAACTGAAGTACAAACTATATTCATAGTGTCTCAGAGTGGTGCCCTACTCATTCAACCATGCTGGTCATAGTTTTTCCATATATGCTCTATTCTCTTTACTTTTTTTATCTTCTGCATTTTGAATGGTTAGCTGCAGAGTTGCAAGCCATTATTCTTATTTTTAATCTCCTCCATCAGAAGACAAAAGCTTCCTTAGATCAAATTCCATAAAATTTTAGGGGAATTTATTTGCATGCCTAAAACACATGTGAATGAGTTTAAAATTATACTTTTATGAATTTAAGATCATTGATGTTGCATTGCAATGCATAAAACTTTTAAGGTAAGTGGAGGCTTATATCGAAGATATAAAATAACTGTCTTTCTCTTTACTCAGCAATATCTTGTGGAATTCCTAAAGCTCCATTAAATGGTGGGATATTAACAACAGATTACTTAGTTGGCACTCGTGTTACTTATTTTTGCAATGATGGATATAGACTATCAGCCAAAGAGCTTACTACTGCAGTCTGCCAGCCGGATGGTACCTGGAGCAATCATAATAAAACACCTCGCTGTGTAGGTAAGTAACATGTAAAGAGTCTCCAGCGAGTAAGAACCTGTCTGTACATTTTATTTATTTATCCAGGGCACAGGTCTTCACATTACTCAAACTTTCATCTTCAGGTTACTTGCATCTATGAATTATTGCTGGTATTAAATTGTTATGAAATACATATTTGAAATGTATGTAACTAAGATACGTACTGAAACATTTTGTGACAGCAGAAGAAATATGCTAGAGCTTATAGAATACAAACTGATAATTAATTTACAGCTAAATCAAAGTTAATTATTGCAGAGGTCTGTGCAAAAGCCATCTCTTCAGTAAGAGTTGTGCAATTCACATACTGTTAGCAAACCCTTTTTGCTAGCCAGAATTGCAAACTTCTAGGATACTTGTTTGAAAATGCTGCTTATTATTTATATTCAGCCCATCACTATAGACCTACACCATCTAAACTTGGGGGAACAGTGCTGCAGAGAAAATGCATGTTTACTCCCAAACAGAAGTGTAGAGCAGTTATAAATGGGATATGAAACCCCAGGTGATTGCAAGACTGATACCAAAATGTCAGAGACCCTGATGCAAATTGAGATTTAGATTATCTCACCCAATGAATTCTGTAAACGAAAGGAAACATGCTCTGGAGTAATTTTCAAGGATTTTCCCTTTCTCCCTTTTTCATTCCTCATTCTTGTAAATTGCATTCTGTCATACATTTTCTTCTTTCAAAAATACCAATCCAAATGGAGAAAAATAAAATAGGAAAAAATTGTTATGCTTTTTAAACCTTTTTTTACTATATTAAAGTTGTGGAATATTTTGTTATATTTTGTTGGTTTTGTATATTTCTGGAGGAAGAATGCATAGAATTAAGACATGAGATAAAAAGGTGTATCTGCAGAAAAAACAACTTGGATGTGGATATTTTTTTGTCTGTCAGCAGTGTACAGCCTCTCAAATGAATCTTTTAGGTCTCATAGAATTTTTCTGGGTAGAAAAATAATTCCTGCATTGAAATGTAGCTAACATTTTAGTAAAGATTCTGCTGCCTGATGTAAAGTGTCATGGAAGGTCCATCATGAATTCAACCATGGTATAGCTTTTATCTACATCAATTACATCACTCCTCATACACAATCACTGCTCTCTCTGGATGATTATTAGTTAAATGAGATAAACCATACATGCTAACCACAGGCAATTTCAAATACAGCCTTAGTCTGCAAAGATTATGTCACTGTTTAAAACACATTTTTTGAATTAATAACAGTACACAGAGTTTTCCTAATTTGCTTGTACTAAGCCACAAATAACTGATTTTTTTTTTTGTTTTTGTTTTTGTTTTTGTTATTTTGGAAGTTGTTACATGTCCAAGCATCAATTCTTTTACACTGGAACATGGAAGGTGGAGAATAGTGAATGGCTCACATTATGAGTATAAAACAAAAGTAGTTTTCAGCTGTGATCCAGGGTATTATGGTTTGGGACCAGCATCTATCGAGTGTCTTGCTAATGGCACCTGGAGTTGGAGAAATGAGCGACCTTACTGTCAAAGTGAGTATGTATGTTATATCTGCATCTGCTGTACAGACTTCAGATAAAAATATTTTACTGACTGAATTAGAAATTAACTAATTAAGTATCAAACCAGTTAATTAGAAAGCATTTTTCTTTGCTGGAATTCCTGGGTATCCTAAAGGATATTGTTTGCACATACAACCTATTAGGTTACTGACGAGGACATATCTCTAAGCACATGTCTGGATTTTGAAGGTCCCTAAATCTATAAAGGTAAAAAAAAGTAGTAGTGTGCATCTTTCTATATGTTCTTCTAGATCAGGAATGCTGTATAGTCTAGAAAAATGCAAAAAAAAAAAGACCTCTCCTTTCAGCTAGTTACCATATAACGTGCATTTGGACTCATCCACATCGTTCCTACCATTAGGTGATATCCTGATAACCTGCAGTAGTTAATTTTCAAAGAATAAGTAATGAATATTCAGGTGTTTAAGCCAACTAAATGTGTGCCTACAATTAGGCTTCCCTCCCCCACCCCGTGAAAAAAAAGTTTCTTTATGTATTAAAATTTAGACATATCTTTTTCAAAACTGTGGAGATCTGGTTACACTTTGAAGCCTCAAAAGTCTTTCCCTTTATGAAACAACATGTGATGTACACTCTGATAGACAGGGATATGACTGAGCTTTTGGTGATGTGTGTATAAATCCACGCATGCTTTAAAAGTCTGTAGATAAGCCAGATAAGTGAGGCTTAGAATATATTTAGAATTCATTGACAGTGTATTTAAAATTATAAAAAGAAGAGGTTGCAAAATGCAATTCCAAAGATAGATTAATTTTACTGGAAATGACCCTTAATTTTAAGTTCATTATAACTGGAAATCTCATAATTTAGAGAATTTTTAAAAGTTAATTGCAATATTTCACCTCTGCTAGTGCTGTAAAGACTGTGTATATGTTTGTATCTATACAAATCTCTGTGTATATAGATATTATGCGCACTAAATTAGTATTTGTAACACTTTTTTTCTAAAGGAAAAACTATTTTTCACTGTTTTGAGAAGTTTGGTTTGAAATATTGCCACTTATATTTTTTTTAGCATAAAGTGCACTAGCTTCTTTCACCTTCTTGTTTATTAATAGTAACATTCTTTTTATTAATTATTGAAAGAAAATTGCTTAAAGTATTATTTTGATGGAAAAAATGCTATGTATTGTAAAGAAATTGCAAGGAATTGGTTGAACGTAGTTCACTTATTATAAAAATATAATTCATGAATGCTAGAGTCAGAATTTCATTATGAAACAAAAGATAAAAATGACAACTTCCCAAAGATCATAACAACAATTGTATTGCTCCAATATGCAGAAAAAGTACTTGATAAAACCAAGGTAATTAAATAGCATTAATAATTTTCTGAATGGCAGGCTTTTTTAACTTTACAGAAACAATTTTAATTGGCCTTTCTGCTCTCTTTCTAAGTATTATTTCTGGGCAAGTAGTAGTTTTGGTTTGCAGAGTTTTTAATCTATTTTTACTACAGAACAAAATATTTTAAGGTGTGTAATTTACTTATCTGGTTGCCTAGCTGATAAGTGTCACTAGTTGATAAGTATTATTATATGTGTAGAATTCAGCTGTACATTTCTGTTTTGTTTTGCTTTTGACATGAAGTTATTTCTTGTGGAGAACTTCCTACGCCTCCAAATGGAAATAAGATTGGAACTCAAATCACATATGGATCTACAGCTATATTTACTTGTGACTCAGGATACATGCTAGTTGGCTCCGCAGTGAGGGAATGTCTGTCATCGGGACTCTGGAGAGGAATTGAGACCAGATGTTTAGGTATGGATACTACTGTCATGACTTGCCTAGTTTCTTTCTCTCTAGCAGTCAAAAGTAAGCAAAGTCTCAGCTTGTGTCTTTGTGTTAGCAGAAACATTGATGAGAGCTCTGCATGTGTGTGGCTGGACTGGGTTGTTTTTCTTATCAAACTGCAATTATGGTTAACTTTTAAAAAATTAAATCCCTTTTTAATATCTTCCCAAGGTGAAAAATCTGTGCTACGAGATTTCTGTGTGTCTCTAAAATAGAACTGTACCTAAACAATAAGACAGATTGATTCTATATATACTAACTTGAATACATATCCTCAGTATATCTGAATAGTAGACCTGACCTCAGTGGCTGTTATAGAACTAAAATGTACTCTTGAAAAGATATAGAAGAAAACAAGCAAAAAAGGTTTGTGGAAACTTTGACAAGACCACTGCAGCTTTATTTCTGAGACAAAGTCACTATCCAGACACTATTTATAAGATTTGAGACCCTTTACTTGTACATGTTTATTCAACTTGGCTTATTTAAAATAGTCAGGCACCACTCCCTGAATTGTTTATGAATAAAATGAACATGTGAAGCAATTTTGGGGCTCCTTTCTGATTAATTATATTTTTGTGTACATTGATCTGGGTTATTTTATTGACTGTAGACACTTATATGTAATCAAAAAATGTGAGTTTCAGTTGAAATCAAAGCTATGGTAAGATTCTGATTTAGAATGCAATATGAAAGTCATATTGTACATTATCATTTGTGGGTACATGAAATATAAAAGAATATCCATAAACTGAGACTTTCAGAAGAGATGAACTAATATATACATTAAATATAGCAGTTTTTTGTACTATCTCTTTGTGCAGATTACCATTTACCTTTTCAGACTACTCTCCATCCCAAATATTTTTCCTTCTGTAATACAGAGTTAGCTGGTGCAAGTCTTCACTAAAGCTTAATTTGAATGATTCACAAATGACCAGAAGTGTTGCTTATCAAACTACAAGTCTGAAGCTGGAATGTTCCTTGACATACAGCTGAGAAGGACAGAGGATTTGTTTTTATTTTGTATTTGTAATGGAAATCATTTAGCAGATGGGGGAATAAAAGAAAAGATCTTCATGTTTGATGTTCTTTTTCTTCTAAGTTGTCACAAATTATAAGACAGACTGTTTAAAATGTAAAAGTTTTGGGGCACCATAGTATGTGTGCAATCAAAATGTTCAGCCTTTTTTTTTCTTTTTTAAATATTTTTACTGTTTTTTTTCTACAAAATTTGCAGCTATTGAAGTCTGAAGTATTGTTAAAAATTTCCTCAGAGAACTATTAATCTAAACCCAGACAAACTGTCTGTTATTTGTGAGTAGCACCTTGAAAAATACTTGTATTTAAGAATTTTGCCAAAATAACCTCATGCATCAGCACAAAATGAATTGAATTTCTCCTGCATTTGCCTAGTGAAATAAAAAAATTCAATATAATCTTAATAATAGCAACAGGTTACATAATCTTTCCTTGCAACTGAAAAGAAGACCCCTATTTCTCAGAAGAAACTCATTATTATGAAGTTCATACACTATAATATCCAGTAACAATAAATAGTGAGAAAATGTGTTAAAACAACTGTATGACTTGAGGGGAAAACAGTAGTCAAACAGACACCTGTTGTATCAGAATTATAGGACTATAATAAATCTTCAAATGTTTATCTTCATAGCCTTAATGATAGGAAATTGTTGAAGATGACATGAATAAAATTTTTTCTCCAAGAATCAGAATGTAGTATACATATTCTATAGTAAAGAAGAAAGGAAAGGAAAGGCAAGGCAAGGCAAGGCAAGGAAAGGAAAGGAAAGGAAAGGAAAGGAAAGGAAAGGAAAGGAAAGGAAAATAGAAAAGAGAAACGAGTGACAGCAAATTTATACAAGGGAGAGAATTATGGTTGCCATTATTGCTCTTGCAAAAACACTGCCTTCTGTATTATATCATTGTGCAGGAATGAACTTCCTACAAAGACCCAGACTAACTCAGTTCAATTCTGATTTCTTCCATGAGTGATTTGAGACTTAAGATAGATGCATAGGTTCAGCTAATGACAAATCAGAAGTAAAAAATGTTTTTAAGAAGGTTGAGAAAGAAAAGGTTGTTGGATGATGAAAGAAATAGAGGAAACGAAAGAAATATTAGAATGTAGGAGGAGATAAAATACAACAGAAAGATCTACAGAGTGGGCATTTTAATGGTCCAAGAAATGTATTTTTTGCAACTTATCAGCGAATTCTGGTATTTGTTTCAATCACTGAAAAATGGCAAAGAAAAAAGTTAATTTCACTTTTTGGTTCTAAAGCTTTTCTGCTCACAGCTCTAAACATCTTTCCACTTTTACTTGCTGAAAAATGTAGTTATGCTTGGACTGAAGTGAATATCAGTGTATTTCTGTTTTAACTATTGAAGATGCCCTTAAGAGTAGACTTAGATAGCATTAAAGAAATCCTATGGGATAAAATAATACATTTTTTCCAAGTATTTTCTTTAAAAATACAAATGATCTCTTTCAAAAGTGCCACATTTCATTTAGACAACTTGATTTTCATTCCAGTTGTATATAAGTCAAAAAATTTATGAAGGGTGGAATAAACAAGAATCTAAATATCTGCAGCAGAACTTAAAACTAGTTCATGTTAAACCTAATCAGATCTAGATGAGAACTAGAACAGAGGAAAGCATGAAATCACCAAAACCATTGACTAAAATCCAAGTTAAATTACAATGCAAATAAAATTCCATGACATTGTGAACAGTAGTGTATGATTTTAATGACAACTGTAATAGTGTCAGAATATGCTGATAGTTTTTGTAGCTCTTTGTCTTTCTTTTTTAACTCCAGCTTCTTTTACTACAAGGAGGATAACGCTTTATCAGTACTGAATCTGTGTCAAAGAGAATTAGAACACATAACACAACTGCCCTCCTTTCTGAATCTCACTTTTTTTCTTTAAAGAATACCTAAATAACAATGTAGTACTCCGTGATTAATCACATTAATGTAGTAATCTCCATTTGAATTGAATGAGGTTGAAAATTGAGTTCTGCATCTGTATTCTTGTTCTTCATAGCTGGTGAGAGGAAACAATGTTCAAATTGAAAAAATAAGCAAAACAAAACAGCAGAGAACTTCTGAAGTAATTCTGAAGTTTTAAAAATTAATAAATGTTTCAAAAGATTTTATGATTAAAAAAATGAAAAATTCACTAGTCTTTTAGAGTAAAATAACAGGCAAAGAAAAATCACTACTGTTGTGTTTCTAAGGTTACAGACTGGTTCTGAATTTATTGTGCTTGATATTTTTCTGTACTGAAAACACTGAAACAGTTTCTAGGGAAAAGTCTATGTAATAAATCCTGGAGAAGCATTCAGATATATAGAATAGATTTTTACTTCTAAAATACAGACTAACAAATCTGTGATTTTGTTATACACTTTCCTCATGGAAAAAAAATTAAATATTTGATTAACAAATTAATTGTTATATTTATATTTACATGAAAACAGCATATTTACATTATTTTCTTTTATGACATTAGTTTTATTTATTCTAATACAGTAGTAACAATTATCATCAAAATATATTTTCATAACAATAAAAACACTTTTTAAATGTATTTCTTTTAATGTCCATAATCATATATTTATTAAACTGAGCATTTCCTAGAGTGGAAACTCCATAGTACTTTCAGATTAACTTTTGGATTAACCGATATGTGAATGGTGAAAAACATTCCCACAAGTGTCCTAAGATTTCTCTAATATTGAATTGTTTTCCCTTTCCTCATTGGCACTAGTTTCAATTTTTTTAATTAGCTCAAAGGAGAAGCACTATGAAGTAATTTCTTTGGCACATAATGATTTGAGGATCAGGTCTACTATTTTTCCTCTTTTTTTTTTTCCTAAAAGAGTTTTCTTGCGGTCTTTTATTGGCTTCTAAAATGTTTCCTCTATTATTTTGGTAAGCATTTCAGAAAACACAGTCAGAAACACTCAACAAAGTAAAACTATGAAAGAAAAGTATAGCATGCTTTGGAAAATCTTTCTGTAGGATACAATTCTTCTTATATATTACGCAGCAACTGTTTTCTTAGATTACTCCAAAGCATTCGGATTTCTTTCTGGGACTGTACTCACTGTTAATGTTACGTGCAAAGATTGATTGATTGGTGAGCTTGCTCCTGGTATTCACATTTCATGAACTTGTGACTCCATCCTCTGCAACTCAGCTGGACTACACTTAATTCTTATTTCCTTCTTTCTCAATTACTCCTGATGTCTAAACATATTGATTAAACAGATTTGTTGATATTCTCTCCCTTATTTACCAAAAGTCATTGTTCTTATTCCCTACGGGAATATTGTGTCCAGCTACTGCTGGAACACTAAGTGTATTCAGTTCTGCAAATTAGTATTAAATCTTAAATCAAGATAAAAAATGAAATATGATCAAATTTTTAAAGGTCTGTAAGATCTCATATTTTGTTGTTAGTTGTGACATAAATAAATTATGTTATCTTAGTTCACTTGAGAAGTAAGTGCACCATTACAAAAATGTCCATATGAATTAAAATGCAAAAGCAAAGAATGGAGTTGACTCAATCAATAAGACATAACTAAGTGTGGTTCCAATACGTGACTAATACTATAAAAGTTTTTAGTAAAGGCAGTCAGAGAGTAGAAAAAAAGCTACTTGGGTTAGAATGTATATAAATGTCCACATTTGTTCATACTTTTCATGTACCCATATCGGGAATGCCTTTCATCTATTCTCCTAAGATATATACTAAACCTCACGTACTGTGTCTTTGTCTACATTAACAAATAATCCAGCAGAAAAAGCAGATCATGAGACAAATAATTCATTCTGAATTCTCTACTTCTGCATTACATATGCTTCAGAGAATTTTCCTTGGATGGTATCTGGTGTAGTCCTCTGGGCTAAATGTCATCATTACTCATACGGTTCTAAGTTGTCAAAAGGATCTGTCCGTCATTTTGACCACTTTGTCTTTTTGTTTTGTGCAGCTAGAATTCAGCTTCTTAGTGTGCTTCCTCTGAAAGGAAAACAAAATCACTCAGAACATTTAAGATTTGCAAGGAAGTTCTGAATCAAACTTCTAGCGTAGGCACAACATTTGTCTTGTTAGCTGAGGAATATTTGCCCCAGTTTTAGTCATCCCTCATTTCTTTTTTAATACAAAAATACCAGTTTCAAATACTAATGAGTCATCGGTGGCAGCTTGTTACTCATAAAGGGAAAGCCAGTTATCCAACAGTTCTGTACAGAGCAATGCTGTCAACGGGGTGAAAAGAATAACAGACAGAGTGTCTGGGGCAAAGCAACCATGTAAGCTGACAGTGAAGAATATTCAGTACATTAATATATCAGTGGCAGTTTTTATATTCCCAATCAGCTTTCAGTCACTGAAAGGTTTCCGTGGCTGTGTAACCTCTGAAGTATAACCTTTCTGCCACTATTTTCATCCTTAAAACTTTTGGAAAAATATACAAGCGAGTAACTTCTTTATCTTCACTGTTTTTAAACATCCTTTTTTAAACTTGTGGTATTTCAATTAAAAGGAACCTGCATCTCCAGTGATACTGAATTAATATATCTAGAGTTAACCATATGCTTCTCTTTGTTCTTCAGTACTACTACATAATAATAACAACTAGACATTCAAATTAGGTATATGAAGTTTCATCTTTCAAGAATTATTCAGTCATTTCAAAGAATTCAGCAGAGAACTTCCCTCTGTGGGCCATGGATTAAAGAAAGATTTAAATGAAGTTTACCATTCATCCTGAAGAGTTTTAATAGATCTTGAACAGCTGTCAAGACGAGGATGTTCTGAAAATAGCAGGAGAAAGACCCCAAACCCTATTTTGTCCAGGGCCATGCCTTCTTATGTCCTTATAAGAAATGCAAATCCTGAAAAGAATTAAAAATAAAAGTCAGCAAATAATTCTTCCCTCCTCAGAAGTGGTCATCTTGACAGGTTAATTAACTTTGTTGTATAATAACATAGATCTCTTTTTTTTCAATAATACATTGGTATGTAGATTTCTTTCACTACTATGCTCATGTTTGACACTACTGACAACTAAAATAAGCATAGGCACGTTTTTGTCATTTAATGTAAAGATTCTGTATTCATTTATTCCTACTCTTTCATCTCTGAGAGCAACCTGCAGAAGAGAAACCTAATTTACAGCTAACGTTTCAAAGATTCTGACATTAAGTTATTATGCTCATTCTTCATTGCTAGAGCTGGATTTCATGTCATGTTAGATAGGTTTTTTTGATGCTCACAGGTTACTAATGTCCTTCATTCCTAATTTTTGACCAGTTTTGTTTAGTTATTCATGTCAAGTTTGGCTAGACTGGAAATTGAGGATATTATTCTGCTTATTTCCCGTTTCAAATCTGCTACTCAGTAAAACTTTTACATTTAGTTTCTTTTTTTGAGCATTCACTCATTTTCAGTACAAAAGTCAGATCTTTTGATTCAGTATTATAAAATGGAGGTTACAATAAGACTTAGTGTCCTCATCTGGATTCATAGAATTGCTGCATAGGTCATTTCTATCTGTATCATAGAAAAGATGAAGCTACATCCTGTCTTACGGTACAGCACTAAAATAGAGACATTGGCAATGAACCAAGCTATCATGAAAACACTCTAGAATAGCCTAGTCTAAAGTAGTCCAGAATCCTAACCTAATGTGAAGTCAGCTATTTGCTACTAGGGTGTTAGAATATACTTTCCCCCCAGTAATAGTAATTATGATAATCAGTTATTGGAAATATTTGAATGGAGGTGTTTGCTAATTTTTTTCAGCCTTTCTTATGTCCATAACCCAGTCCTTAATGCAGTACAGTAAATGTCCTATTTGTTATGCTTGTATTTGTCTATGAACCATGCAACGGTGTATTTTTTTTCTCTCACTTTCTCATTCTGATAAATGTGGATCAGAAGTACAATATTGATCTTACTGCTGGAATCACTTCCTCTGTCCCATGTTTCCCACAACTCTTATATAATTGCTTTATTTTTGTATTTATTTTCAATAGCCTTAGCCTTCCAAATTTACAGCAGTTGTGATTTTGCTTGCAATTGGTCTTAGAATCTGAATATTACTTTGGGGATAAACAAGTGATATTCCATTAGATGATAACAACAGTAGTATTAAGTCATTTATCCCTGATAATTAAATATTCAATAACATGTTGGCTGTTGAAATAGGAGTGATGATAGAAAAAGTATTTATTAAATATTTCTTCTTCTATTTCCAAAGTAAATTTCCTGGAAAATGGGAAAACTGAAAAAAACCCCAAACAACAACAACAAAAAAAGCAACTACTCAAGTGGGAGGTGGTTGGATAACAGAACCTGAAATCTTTGGGAACTTCTCTTTAATTGCCCAGCAGTACTCAGCTTTTTCTCAGCAGTCCTTTACTTTCTATTGCCTTATCTGTTTTGGGTTTTTTTGGGGGGGGATTTGTTTGGGTTTTTTGCCATAGTTTTCTGGCATATTTTGGTCATATTCACAGAGATTTCTGTCTATATGATGCTGACTTTGGTTATTTGCACTCAGTCTTCAGTGAAAACACTCCACCTACAGAGCTTAGCTCTGAGTAGTTTTGTATCTGAATTGCATTTAGGAGGAATAATTTCTCTGTCTCATTGCAAAAAACAGTTAGCCACACCTTGTGATTATTATGAATCTTAGCTAGTTATTACAATAATCAGTGCTATAATTTTATTCAGTTTCATTATATCACATTTCACAACTAAAATTTCTTTTTCCATAGTGATTCGATTGGGATAAGTATGACATATTTCCAAAATGAGAACAGATTTAAAATTATATTCTATATGGTTTTGCACTATGTTTTTTGCAGTAGGGAAATCATGTTGTTTCTTGTTACACCAGTGTGACAAAACTGACACCAGTTACATGGTGGGAGACATACATGATACAAGTGAGCGGCAAAAGGTTTTAGGGATACAGCTGTGAGAGAAATTGAAGGAATAGAGTTGATCTTTGATGCCATTGCACAATAATGTCTTGCTCAGAAACAAATGCAGTTTCTCAGAAAACACTGCATGTGCAGTATTTGTTTTTCTGAGACTAACAAAGAATCAGCAGTAATCTGAAAGCCTTGAAAACTTTTCACAACCAAAAAAACCCTTCAAAATGCCAAACAATGTTTTTATATATATGCACCTATATATACATGCAAATACATAATGTACAATGTAAAGCAGAAAAGGCTACTGAATGGCACTTAAAAAATTAATTTCAGAATTTTAATAAGGGAAAATAAATATCTATTTGTCACAAAGCACTTAAAATATGAGTTTAAATGGAAGTCATGAAAAACAATTAAAACCAGAATTGATCATAAAATCTACCAGAATATGCAGTAATGAATATGAGCATATCCTAAATGTATAATGAACATTTTGGAATCCTTTGCTTCACATGTATCTTAATAGGAAAATGTTAAAAGGAAGTATTGTAGGAATATTGAGAAAAATAATAAAACACCTTACTTTTAGAAGAAATGAAACAAAAATTAAAATAGAATGGAACAGAAACGAAGTAATAATTACTCCTACGGATATGTTTGTGGATAGTGATGGGGGGGTTGTTCCTTTAGGAGCTGTTTTATTTTTTCCTTTGCCTTCATTTTTTTTCCCCTCCTCTTGCTATCAGAGAAGTAATGATATCATAAGTTGAAGGTCTTTATTTCCTCTGAGGGAGAACATCTCTATGGATGTGCAAAATAGAATGGGAAAAGAAAGCAAAAATAGGAAAAAAAAATCTGGAAAATAATAATGAGTGTCTGACTTTACTGCATCTTGTGGAAATTACACGTTTGCTTAAATTATTGGAAATTCCAGTAATGTTCTCAAATGTTCTTTCAATAGGAACTATGTATACCATACATAGACTTTCAGTAGCAAGCATAGTGAACTGCTTACCACATGCACCTACATGACAGATGGTATTTTGAAAATAATATGAGTAAAGCTGAACCCATCAGTCTGGGGTGTTGGCTTGTTTTTACTGCTTTTTCTTTTGCTGTGTTGGTTTGTTTGTTTGTTTTGGTTTTAATGTTTTTTTTTTAATATCCCTCAGACAAAATTGTTTTCTGAAAAACTGAAAAACATAGTGAAAACTGAAGAAAAATCCTGCAAATGTTTTTTTTTATTTCTTTTTAAATTTGAGATGAAAAATGTGTCATAACTCTGGAATATCCTTTTTTTAATGGTATTTACTTCCTTAATACTGTAACAATAGGTTGATTTAGAATTCTCTCATGATAGAATTACAGTTTTATAATATAGTTTTATAATATTTTTTCATACATTTAGATTTCTTTATTTTTCACTTTAGAAATCTTACATGGGGATCGAAGTAGGCTCTGCTATTTAAAAAATACCTCTTTCTTTACTAGTAGTGAGATGTTCACCATTATTTGTGCAATATAGTTAGTGCTCCAAAGATGTTACTGTGCTGGTTTGAAAGCAAACCAGTGAGAGACTCCAAGTCAGAAGTACAATTTAATATGAACAACACAGCAAAACAACAACAAATGCAACAGTACAAAAATAACCTGACAGAGTCAGAAAGTAACCTGACAGAGTCAGAAAGTAACCTGACACCCTGTCAGTCAGGGTGTTAGTAGTAGTCCGATTAAAATGGTAGCTGCAG
>NW_008681922.1:25018-37834 GCF_000695815.1 Acanthisitta chloris
CGCAGATCTGCTCCTCTCCTGAAGGTCCAGCAGCAGCTCTTGTCCTCTGGGAATCCAGCAGGCAAAAGGCTACCTGTGCTGGTCCAAACCCCAGCTTATATCCCTGTGAGCATGTTTGGCTCCCCACCCCTGGGGTGAGTCACCTCACAATGGGACAAGGTGATAATGGATCACTGGGCGGATGTGTCATGTATGGGTCCTTGGCAGCCCATTAATCAGAGACAGCCCCTGAGGGAGCCATCAGGGACATGGTGATAAGGATCACTGCCCCACCTTCTTTAACAGCTTGTGGAGACGAAAATAGAATACATACCATTGCAACCCAGGACAGTTACTCTTATATAGAGTGGGAGGAAATAATAAGGGCAGAGGGATTCAAAGTAGCAGAAACATGGAACAGGCTAAGTTGGAAGGGAACCTGAAAAATCATCTGGTCAAACATTTTATGGGAAAGGGAGATGGGTTTATCTAGCAGTCACATCTTGAAGACTTCCAATGATGTTAAAACCCATTGAATGCCTGGAAATGTTGTTCTAGTGAATGCTTGATTGTACTGTAAAAGATTCTTACGTTGAGATGAAATCTCTCCCAGTGCAACTTGTACCCTTTGCCCCTTGTCCTCTCCACATGACTCCATGTGGAGATAGAGCCTCTGTCCTCTCTGTAGCCACCCTTTAAGTGCTGGAATACTGTGATGAGGCCCACCCTGAGCCTTCTCTTCTTCAGGGACTAACACCTTCAGCCTTTCTTCACAGTACAGGTTCTTCAGTCCTTTGATTATCTTCATGACCCTTCTTTGGACCCTCTCCAGTCTGTCTGGTGACCAGAATAGACACAGTACTTCAGGTGCTGAAGCCATACACTCTCGCTCATGGTCAACTTCTTGTCCACCAGGACCCCCAGGTCTCTTTCAGTGTTCTGCTTCCCAGCCACACAGATCCTGGCCTGTTCTGGATTCTTTGCTTATGTTGCCCCAGGTCCAGGATGTTGCACTTGTCTTTGATAGACGCATGCAGTTCTTGCTCACCCAGTCCTTCAGCTTGTCCAGGTCCATCTGTAATATGTCTCTCACTTCTGACATGTCCATCTCACCACCAGTTTGGTCTCATAAGAAGACCTGTGAGGCTCATTTCAATCCCATCATGCACATAATTTATGCAGATGTTCAACATTATGGTCATGACAGGCTGCCAGCCTGAGTGAAAACCATTTGTCACCAACCATGCTTTTAGTGCAGCCTGTTAGGCAATCTTATAGACTACCCACCCAATCTGTATCTGACAAGACTGTACAAGAAAATGCCCTGGGAAATAGTGTCAAATACTTGGCTGAAGTATAGGTAAGCAACATCCAGTACTCATCGCTTGTCAACAGAATATGTTGAAGAGTGTCAAAAGAAAAAGAAGCAAAATAAGAGACTCAAAATTCAGAAGAAGGAGTCAAAACTCCGGTTTGACAGGTTTATGTCAATGAGAGGAAATAGGCTGAGAGGATGAGAATTTTAAGTTACTTTAAATTTCCTTGAGCTTGACAAAGACATTTATGCAAGAAGTACAGATGACTTACAATGAATTTTTGCCTGTTGCAGTTGTGTGTCTTTTGTAACATCTATGCAGTTGTGGAAACTACAGTGTGATCTGAATCACCTCACATGTTGTATTGTTTCCATTTTATTCTCTCTGCACAGGACACAGACATTGACTTTTCTGATGATATATTCTCCTTCCACTCTACTGCCATAAAGAAACACTAAATTCTTAATTAAGAATTAAGCCATATGTTGTAATTAAATACAACTAGAAAAATATATTATTGAACATAGTCTGAATTGCTGTAGACTAGTTGCACTTTTAATAGAATCCAGTCTTTTCCAGCTCAGGTTTTCTCCTCATCCACTTAGTCCTGTTTATCATCAGAAATGTGATAGCATAGGGACACTAGTCCCTGTGTGAAATGTTAAAGAAGTCTACTACATATTGAATGGATTTTTACTCTTCTTAGAGAATCAAGAAGTAATTTGACAAAAAATTTATAAATATATGTTCTGCCATCTTACTCCAGAAAACATAAAACAAATGTCAAGTATGCCTCGTCCTTACAGAACACTGAGGGAAATGTGGATGGGACATACAGTGGAGAATATAGACTTGAATACTACCAGATTTGGACTCCTGCTAACTATACGAAAGTCAAATTGCAGTCATTAATTTACTATATGTGATTGTTTCCATACTACCTATATTGCAAATTCTGATGGTTTTATCATGATTCATGCAATGAAATAACTCTACGAGGCTTGAGTTATAAGAAAATCTCAAAATTTCAGTTTTTCAACTAGAAAGTTTCTAGCCCTGGACAAATGAGGAAAAAATGCTAAAAATTATGTCAGAATATAATAAGCACTTAAAATTTCAGAGGAAAACCAACAATCTAAACTATACTGCTTCTAAATGTCCTTTCTTATTAGTAATCTCATGGTTTGGTTTTTTTTTTTGTGGGGGCTATTTGAGGAGAAGTAGAGGAGAAGAGGACAGCAGAGGAGTTTGTGTGGCTGGTAATTATTTTTTTTTCTGCAAAAGTACTAGCCAAAACACTGCTCGTTTTTCTTGCCTGCCTTACGCTTTTTTTGCCTTGAGTTCTCTGCCATATGTCACAGTCTTCATGAAGTCAACTGTTTTTAGAGGATTTTTCTATTGGCACAATTTTTGCTGAATCACAGTACCCATTTTCCAGAATTCCTACGAAAAATTGCAACGAATGACACATGGCCCATTCTTTTTCCAAGACTCTCCCTAGATTAAATGTCTCTGTGAGAGTCTCATAGTGTAAATAAAATGTTTCTCATATTTTGAGAATATAAGGTTGAAGATTAGGCTTGGACATAGAAAAGTTTTTGATTGCAGGACATTTGGATGTACTTGTGCTGACTGCCTTCAACCAAAATATGTTAACCTCTTAGGGATTCTACTGGGATCAATAGAAGAGAAAGAATTGAATACAATACAGAGAGTCAGATTCCAGAAATAAATTGTCTAAGTCAATTTTATAAATCCAAATGGATTGGTATCTATAATATTTATATTTCTTCTTTTGTATGTATATGGAATTTTTATATATCTTTAAATGCATAATGGTTTAATGTTACATTTATTAAGTTAAATCATAATCAAAATAAAACTAAAGGAAATAATATAGATTTTTTTACAGGTTAATAAAAAAAGGAGCTACTCATAGTTTTTTACAAGGAAATTTGATAGCATATATGACATTTAATATCTTGGCTACACTATACTTTTGCAATTTTTATGTGTACAGTTCTACAGTTCTATGTATACAAATGCAACTCTGCAGTTTTCCACAAGTTCATAATATTAAATCTATGAATTAAGACAATAAAAAAAAGAGGAATAACATTCAGCCTTTCTTTGTTTTAATCAAGGAGGTTTATTTAAATTTTCTCTGGCATATTTACTCAGAATTAATTCTCTTTTTTTTTCTTCTTTTAATTTGTATTTATTTATTTATTTTGAAAAAAAATCTAGCTGGTCACTGTGGTATTCCAGATCTTATAGTCAATGGACAAGTAATAGGAGAAAATTATGGATACCGAGACACAGTTGTGTATCAGTGCAGTCCTGGTTTTCGGTTGATTGGTTCTTCTGTACGAATATGTCAACAGGATCACAACTGGTCTGGTCAGCTTCCATCCTGTGTGCGTAAGTAAGCATGGCAACACATACTGATTTATGTTACAGGAATATCTATGTCTCACAAAATGAGGATTGACTCTGCAACTCTGTTCATTAAAAAAACCCCAAAACAATAAAAAAATTTAAATCAGACCCTCAAAAGTATGTGGTCACCTAAATTCTGCAGTTCACTTAAAATTTCCATTGCTTCTTTTGGCTGTTAAATGCCTGTTATTTAAACATGGATATGAAACCCCTTCAAAAAGTGACAGGACTTTGGAAATCTGGTATGTGACTTTGAAAATGGTTTTATGACCTGTAGTGGCTTTTGGAAATATTTAATGTACATTTACTTTCACTGTGGTAATTAGATAAGTAGATACTCTTGAATTACAATTTCAGCAATACAGATTAAAATGTTTGCTTCAGCAAATTGCAATTTATTCTTCTTTCTCACAGAGATGCTGTCATTTTGTTTTCTGGTTTTGGCTATTTTGAATGAATATTGTATTTAATTAATGAGGTTTCTTTTGTGTGATAAGTGTGTCAACATATCACATGAAATACCATTACATAATAACAGAAAATGCTCTATTTAATTTAGGAAAACTAAGTATTAGTAACTCCACTAAGTACTTAGGCCTCAAGGATAAAATATTGAGTTGATACTCACACATATTTGTAAGGAATAATTCCTGAGGAGCTAAAGCGCTGAAATATTTCCTTTCAATTTCAGATGACACATAATGAAAACTAAGTGCTTGCTTTTCTCCTGGTTCTTCAGAAGAGTTTTCTGCATTTGCTTTGATTACTGCATGCCAAATTCTATTTGGTTTGCTTAAAAATTTAAAGTTATTGAACATTTACTAAAATATTTCTTAATTCTTATCCAGGTTGGAGAAATATAAATACTTCATGAAAAGTGCTCTGTACTTATAATATCAAAACTTGAAAAGACTATTATAAGTTTATTATCTATTACATGATGCATAATGAAAAGTGTTAACAGCACACTCTGGTTTTTGTTTTTTTGCTGTGTGCTATGCTAGCTGTTAGCTGTGGTCACCCTGGTAGTCCTATTTATGGAAGAACAAGTGGAAATGGTTTCAACTTCAATGATGTTGTGACATTCTCATGTAATACTGGGTATGTTATGCAAGGACCAACCAAAGCACAGTGCCAAGCTAATAGGCAGTGGAGCCACCCACCGCCCATATGCAAAGGTAAGAATGCAGCATTTTCAGATTTCCCACTACATGTTGGAAAATTAAGGTTGAAAAATAAACAGAGGTTAAAGGGACACTGTCGATACAAAAATTATGTAGACATAATTGAGAGCTTATGTGCTGAAATAATGTTCTCTACATTTTTAACCATGGTTCTAATAGATGCATAAGAAAACATACTCTTTTTTTTTTCCTTTTATGTTTCCATTGATCTCAGTGTGCATCTTGACTTTTTAAAATTTTATTCTAATTCCACATGATACATTTGCATTGATTCTCAACACTTCTAGATAATGTATCTAAAATTCTTTTGGTGAAAATAAAACTATGAAAATAGTGCTGTTTATAAGCCCTTTTAGAAAGGTTTTATCACCATTGTCTTTTTTTAATGTTATGTGTTTTAAAATATTGAAATTGTTTTCATTTAGAAAAATTACTTTTTGCAGTGACCTGCTTGTACATACACATCAATTCTGTTGAATGTTTTTCAGCATCTTCTGTGCAGCTTCTATGGACTTTTATATGTACATGTTATGTTTTTATGATAAGTTTATTTCCTGTATTTTCCTTCTAATAGGTATTCTCCACTTTCATTTGATCACTTTGCCTGAGGCTGTACTGCCAAATAGTGTACAGAACTTAAATTTCCAAGCGACTTTTTGTTGATAAGAGGATATTATATTTAAAATTTCAAATACTGAACATGTACTGTGTATTAAGGGTACCTACTTATTCTCAGTTCAGTTGCTATCAATTACCTTGGTATTCTGGTATTGCAGAGTAATGTGCTCAAGCATTGGATAAGTTATCGGCCTGTAGGGATCAGTAAATAAGTTGATCAGGTTATTCTTTGAAATTTTACACAATCATGAAATCTTACATTGGTTTTAGACTTTCAGAAAAAAAAGAACTAACTATGTGTAGTGCATCATTAGTCATGTCTGTAATATGCAGTGAAATCAATTTTAATGAATATGATTTTATTTGCTTTGAAGTTAAATAATAGCAATAAAAATAATAAAGATGTTAGCTTGATTATTTGTTAACTGCCTAAAGTGCAATATTATAGGAAAGGCTGCACACCTTTGTGAAAACTGAATTTGAAATTGTCATACAAATTCAGTAGTGCATTTGCTGTTACTACACTATTTACAACTTTTCTAAATAGCTAGGTTCCTAACCAACTGTAATAATGGTAGAAAGCTATCAAAATGGTCAAAGTTCCTTGTATTTTATTTCAAGTGCTCACTACTCCAGATTAATTAATAAATTATTTTCATTGTTTTAAACGCGTGCTTAACAATTTGAACATGGGCAACACTGTCAGGCACATGGTGTGATTCTTGGGGCTGTCCTGTGCAGCGTCAGGAGTTGGACTTTGATGATCCTTGTGGGTCTTTTACAACTTAGAATATTCTATGATTCTATGAATGCTCAACTGTTATAAAATGCTTGTTAAAAACAAGAGAACTTCTAGGAGTAGCACACAGACTCCAGTATTTAGAACAGTGGCTAGAGGGGAGAACAGTGATAAAATAACTACAGGATTTAGGTAGAAAAAATTATCTTAAATTGCATTTGGCAATACCTTCTATTTCTTTGTAGATTATAGAGCTTTTCAGCATATTTTGATACTTTTGTGTACACACATCCATGCACATTTACCTCTGAAATTCAAAGGCAAATGAATAACCCCATGCACCAGCACAGTCTGGGGGCCAACCTGCTGGAAAGTGGCTCTATGGAGAAGGACCTGAAGGTCCTGGTGGACAAGAAGCTGTGCATGAGCCAGTAGTGTGCCCTTGGGGCCAAGATGGCCAATGGTATCCTGGGGTGCATTAGGAAGAACATTGCCAGCCGGTCAAGGGAGGTGATTCTGCCCCTCTACTCAACACTTGTGAGGCCACACCTGGAGTTCCGTGTCCAGTTCTGGGCTCCTCAGTACAAGAGAGACATGGAGATCCTGGAGAAAGTCCAGAGAAAGGTTGCAAAGATGATTAGGGGACTGGAGCGTATCTCTTACAAGGAAAGGCTGAGTGAGTTAAGCCTGTTCAACTCTAGAAGAGATGACTGAGAGGAGATCTCATCAATGTCTTTCAGTATCTGAAAGGAGGGTATCAAGAGGATGAAGCCACATTCTTCCCAGTGGTGCCAAGAATGAGGACAAGAGGCAATGGGCAGAAACTGGTGCACTGGAAGTTCCACCTGAATACACATGCAGATATATAGATTTGCACACACGTGTATGCACGTGTATGTATGTAAACATGCAGCTGATTAGAAGGATATAGGGATAGATATTTTTATGGGAACTTTAGTTATTCAGAGTAATTTTGAATAGGTGATGATGTGTTTACTTGACCAGAGGAGTCAACCACAGAAAATATGTTAAAAGAATCTCTGTGAGCACCCAAATAAATATTATACTGCACCCACAGATAGCTGTAAAACACAAAAGAAAGGGGAAAAAAATCCATCTTCAGAAATTTTCTGAACTATAAATCCTAAAGTAGCTGAGGACTCAGAAACTTCATCAGTATTCTTAACCATCAAAGTATACTTACATTTTTAAAAGCACGTACCCATTTGTTAGGAAATATTCCTATTCCAGCAGAATCTCCACAGTCTTACCTAACTGACTGTGTGCCCTTTAGCTGAAAATCTCTGCCTTGGAAGGTGATCCATTATCAAAATGTTAGTATAGGAACAGAAGTATATTTGAATGGCTGTGTGAGTTAGATCAAAGGCACATCAAGCCCCAAAATGCGTTTCTATCTGTGGACAATAGTTTATGTCAAGGCAGGAGCATAAATTGAATATATTGTTATGTCCAATCACTTTTAGTGGCAAATACTTTTACAATATCATCACACTCTGTAAAGAAACATTTCCTTTTATTTGTCCTGAGTTTAACAACTTCTGGCTTTAGTATCTCATAGTTTCTTGCCATCTTCTTAATTCACTGTCATTATTTATAAAATCAGTGTATATAAAACCAGAATAGCAAAACATGGGATGTTTCTCATGCAGAGAATAGGAGACCATTTAAAAACCATTTTGGCAAACTGTACTTGTATGACTCTTAAGTCTGTGCTCTGTTTCTTTTTAGTGGTCAATTGCTCTGATCCTGGAATTCCTGCAAATTCTATAAGAGAAAGTAAAATTGAACATGGAAATTTCACGTATGGCACAGTGGTATTTTATGACTGTAATCCTGGATATTTTTTATTTGGCTCTTCAGTTTTAATTTGTCAACCAAATGGCCACTGGGACAAACCTCTACCTGAATGTATTAGTAAGTAGATAATGTGTTTACTTCTACAAAGAATGTAGAATGTAGGTATTATTTTACACAACAATTCCCTCAGTCTCATGAGAGCAATTGCAATAATCATATTTATATACATTTGTGTACTGATGCAAGGTCGCAGGTGAAGCAGCACAGTTATATTGTTATTGTGTGTAGCAAATAACATAGAATTCTTGGGAAATGCGATAGCCAAAACAAATATCTCTGAATGCTCCAACCTAACAATTCCTGGCAGCAGGGATACAGGTCAAAATTTGTCCACTGAATCGGCCAATATGTAGCCTCTATTGGATGCAAAGTTCTTGTCACACTGAAACTTAAAAACTTAAGTATGAAATTATTTACTCCTATCAGTAGAATAATTTACGGGCTTGGTACAACAGTAACATCAGACTATGAAGACACTAAACAAAGAGAAATGGCACTGTAGGACACCAGAAGTGTCCTTTGTAACATGTCCTCAGTTTACCACACTACTACATGTACCTGAGCATCATACTTATATGCAACCTATCCACTAAGACAAGAGGATCAATACAAGGAGGTGTTTTTAATTCTGGCTTGCCATGAACAACTTTCTAACTGTGATGCAGGTATAGCCAGAGATGCTTCATATGCTTTTAATTGGCTGGGACAGCTGATTTACCTGGCTCTTTATAAGTATGAAAAAGGTTGGCCTAGGATCAAACTTTTTCACTGAGAAGGGCTGAAAAATTTATTTTCTAGAGATTAAAGGAAAAACAGATTAAGGATTCCTTATTCAGGAATTGTGGACTGATAATTGTAATACTGTAGATATTTGTTCTCAGGAAATTTCTCTAGTTCTGCTATTCTCTCTCTAAAAATGATTAAAAAAACCCTGTTAAAACTTTAAATTATGGAAGATGTCCTTTTTCTTTGATGGGATAAATAGCTTGATTGTAAGTCAGAGTTAAACTTATAAAAATTGTCTATTGATTTCACATTAAATTTAAAGGTAACATTACCATTTCAGAAAGATAAATGTTACTTAATAGTAACATATCTCCAAAGACAAAGGAATTCTAAAGGTAAAGTTGCAAATATTTCTTCTTTTTACATTTGTATTTTTATCTCTTAGTCTTCTTTTCAGAATTGTCATAAGTAATTTAATAATACACATTTTTCTTTTCTTTTACACTGAACTTTGGGAGTAAGAGCGCTATCTGTACTTTTGAAAGGGCATCCCCAGCTTTATTTGTGCCATTTATATAGAGGGGGTCAGTGAATTCTACCTAGACTCTACCCATGATAATTTGTAATCATAAGCTTACCAAAACTTATTCTGTTGCAGCTATTAAATTTTTTTTGTAAGAGCTTTCAGCTTCTGCAGTTTTTTGCAAATTATTGCTGGAGAGGGACATTTTACAAGGGCATGTATTGATAGCACAAGAGGTAATGGTTTTAAACTAAAAAGGGGTGATTTAGATTATATGTAAGGAAGACTTTTTAAAATTTTTTTTTGTGAGGATGGTAAAATAAAATGGAAGAAATTAATGGAAATAAAATGGAAGATTAATTAGCATTAGAAGAAAGAAAAGAAATATGGTCAACTCTTCAGATGAAACCCCAACCTGAAAACATGAATATCCAATTAAATTTTGTGGAATGCATTATCAGGTTAAGGCTATAAGCTAATAAGTTAAGGGTGCTATAATTTTTTAAGCAGTTATTAGGGATCCAGGACTTCTAGACACATGTGCAAACAGAAAAGAGAAGTGCATATAGGAAAGCCCAAAGTTGGAAGATGGAAAGTACCAGTATGAAATTAACTTTTCCTCTGTGACATTTGAATAGGGCAAAAGAATCAATCAAGAGCAATACAGATATTAAAATATTCTAAAAACTGTGAATGTTTTTCACAAAAAGAAAAAGTTTCATTTTTGCATTTTGTTGAAGCCTGCCTGACCAACATGCCATTTATTAACAATGGTTTGAATTGGCATTCTTTGCAATCATACATAGCTAATAGTAGATTTTAGTTATAAGCAATTGACTAAAAGAATATGCTAACAGCAAGTGCTCAGTTTGTAAAGCCGACTGTTCTGACCATTTTACTCAAAGTCCTGTGAGCCTACAAAATGATCACAGGGGTTAGTGACACTAGGTAGGAATCTAAGTCAGTCAATGACATAACTAAATCCTTTGTGGGGCTGTCAGGAAGGTTCTGCAACTTGCAAATTGGAACCCTGGGAGAATGTGTATCATGAAATGCAGACCAATATATACATATATACAGATATATATATATATCAGTTAAAGGTCAAGAATAACCATTAGAGGAAGGCACATGATTTTGGTCATATCTGTATTGTACACCATTGCAATATTTCATGCATCTGAAATGCTACAGAATTGAATACATTCTCAACCCTGATCAGGCTTCTGATCTGACTTTTTTTTTTAATAAAAAAATCCTGGTGGAGATAGTACTGAATATGATGAAGTATTGATAAAAACTACAATTGCATTATTTAAGGGGCTGGTTTAGTACCCTGATATTTACAGCTCTAATTTGTGTTTTTCATGATGCATAAATGCAAATATCTTTGGTCAAGATGAGCCACATGCCATGAACAGGTGTGAGGTGAAAAGAAATGAAACTTGAGAGCCTGGATTCATTCTGTGAACAATGTAAATTTAGTTTATAAATTTTAACTGTGGAGTTCCTGAACTTGACATATTTAACTTACTCTTACATTAACAACTTGATCTGAATTCTTAAAAGAGAGATGAATTTCTGCCTATTCTCCTCCACAGCAGGGACTTTGGCAGATACTGTCTTCCTGTAATATTTGTCTGAAGAGTACAAGTATGAATGTATATTTGTGTTTGTGCATGTGGTCATGCCATAAAGATCAGCTTAGTAGACGACTGTATTTGGGCATCAATATCTGTATCTAAAATACGTTTTTTTGACACTTCCAAACACTTGTTTCACAGCTTTTGGTCTGAAGTATATTTTGCATTCCAGTCACGTGATGTTTCCTCTCTTCCCCAAACCCTGAAAATGGCATCTGCTTCACAAAGTTAATGTATGCAGTTATGAAAATGAAAACTGATCAGTGATAATAACCTATTTTTATCTCCAATAATTATGCATTGTAGTGATTGACTGTGGACATCCTGGTGTTCCTCCTAACGCGGTCCTGTCTGGAGATAAATACACTTTTGGGTCTACTGTTCGTTATACCTGCACTGGTAGACGATCGCTGCTCGGGCAGTCATCTCGTACATGTCAGTTAAATGGGCACTGGAGTGGATCTCTTCCTCATTGCTCAGGTAATATTTTTGAATTAATGAGTATATCCTGAAGTTGATTTGAACTAATTTTAATTTTTTCTGAAGACTATTTAAAAATCTGGAAAATCATATATAAATCTGAAGTACTATCTCGGTAGAAGCAAAAGAAGTAAAACCAAAGTAAGTGTAAAGTATCAGCAAGAAAATCATTTGGAAGAAGTAGTCTTTCCTAATAGCATTTAAGATGAATAAGAAATTTCTCATTCAATAGACTATTAAAGGTGCTGGTTTGGTTTGAAAATATTTTTTATGTGGCTTCTGGAAAGTATTAATTTCCACAGTGAAACCTTGCACTATTGTCTCTTCAAGATTGTGATTAATTTTATTTTTCTTTTAACTGGCTTGATGACATCTCGGGTATAACTTGATTTTGTAATACATCTATCTTTATAATAAGGCCAAGTGGACTTTATGTAATTCCAAAATATGATGGTTGTGTTTTGAGGGAACAGCATCTAATCCTCTTAATAGATTAGCCCTCACCAAAGTTGAGATATGTTTTCTGCACACTTTAATGCTTAGTATAGTTTTGTTTCACAACTATGTAAACAAAGATTGTGATAAAGGTTAACCGTGTTACCAGTTTTAAATCTCAGGGAAGGTTCTTTCTTGTCATGCTCATATTAAATTATATAATTTAAATAAATCAGTGGAAAGAGATACAGTGGTCCAGGTGAGGATCTGACATATTCCAATCTTATTTTTCTTTCAACCTGCCCTTAACTCTTCACTGTATTCAGTTGTAAGCTGATTATGACAGCTACAGTTACAGAATATACAATTTTGTACTGCATGGCACAGAAATAGTTAAAAATTAATATGAAATATTGAAACAAAGCTTCTCGGTTCAAATCTTGCATTAAGGTCCAAAGTGCTGGAAGAATTTTTTCAGTATCTGAAACTCCCTCTGTGAGCTTTTAGGAACCTAAATTATAACAGAATTTAGAAAGGGTAAACACCTAATTTAATCCCAAAAATATCTGTTAACAAAGCAGAAGGAAATTTGCCACAATAAGAACAAAGACCAAATTCTCATAACCTGTGCTATGCACCAGAAATCACACCTTAATGTAAAATAATATTGGGTAATAAATAATTATATATTCATGTGGTTTGCAAATTCCAACTATGTCAATAAAAATGTTTTTACAGATAGCATGCATCCATATTAGTTTTTGGGGAAAAAATCCTCTTTATATAAAATATAAGGCTACTTATCATAGTTTTCCATTATCTTCACAAGAAATAATTTAAATCAAAATTATAAATT
>NW_008681922.1:37922-39941 GCF_000695815.1 Acanthisitta chloris
TAGGAAGCCTGAAAAGACACATGAAAATGCCAAAGGAACCTTACTGAAAATAAGACAATAACACTAAATCTAGTAAGTGTTCAAATATCTTATGATAAGCATTTGTAAGTGTCCACATGAAAGTTTTTTTTCTAATGATGGTTTTTGCACCCACAGATAGGGAACGCTAATCAGATCTAATTAATTCTCTCCGTAAGTGAAGAAACATTTCCTTGACATAGATTTAAATGTTAATCAGAATGAATCAAACTGCACAGAATGCAAAATGTTATTTTTATTGTCTGTACTGTTTCAAACTAGAATTCTTAGTACAATTTGAGATTTTGTTACAAAGTGTGTATCTGAAATACTTTCTCATTGTAAACCAATTCACAGTTCACATCACAAAATTTCTGTATTTTGCATCTTAAAATATGTAAAATCATCTTTCATTATTAGCCTTGAAATTACTTTATAATTTTTTTTGCATATTGAAGGATTAAAATCTGTATGTTTGTTGATATGATGAATAATGAATAATCCAGAATATTTAACTGACAAAAGGTATAACATGCTTCCACTTTTTGTCACATCATACCTAAGCCAGTTTCTTTTTTGACACGTCATTTTATATTTCAGATCCTTGACCTAGATTTGTCATGTCCTATTGATATATGTTAGCATTCAGAAACAGTTTTCAATCATCATATACATATCAGATGGAGCCAGAAATTTTCACAACATAGAATTCCTCATAAGGGCAGCAAGGGTTGTGTACATACTTCAGTGATCTAAATATCCTCAGTTTCATTAAGATTAAATGCCAGTTCAGACTTTGTTACACATGTGGGTGAAGAATGGCTCATAACTGACTGTAAAAATCACTTAGTTGAGTTTGCATGAGGTAATAAAAGTATGTTCTCTTATGATATCATTGATTATATCACTGTCACTTCCTGATGTGATTGGTCATCTAGAAAAATTATTTCTGTAACCTTCAGTCAAAAAAAGCTGGTGGTTAACCTTCCTAAGATTAAAAGCGTAATAATTCACAGTAATAATTAGGCATGAGGAGAGAATACGTGATTTCATTTACAAGAGGAATTTGCAATTTCTACTTGGTATAGCAAATAGCCTATTTTCATTTTTTTCATCATAAAATTCTTTTAGGCATAATGCCAAGTGACTTGCCTAAAACTGAGCTGTTATTGTAGAGACTTTTCAAGTATAGAATAATTAACAGACCCTGTTCTCATTTCATCACAGTCTAAATAAATAATACAGAAAAATGCAAGATACAGATTTCCAGAATAAAAACAAAAAACAGTCTTGATTTAGGACATTTTAGTTTTATTGTAAAAATATGTAATGACTACTTTCAAACTAGAGGGATGTTAAGTCACTGAAGTACCTTGATCACGAAGTGTTTTGAAAGCTTCTAAAAGTTTTTTACTTACTATAATTTGGAACTATTTACAATTTCTTTTTAAACAGGCAGGCTGCTTTACTGATCTGTCATATAATGAAATGGGCAAACAGAACAGCCTAAACTTTTGAGCCTGTGATTATGAACTAGACATTCATCTAGCTCTTATACCTACTTGAGTTAATTTGTTATTTCTGAAAGCATTAAAATACATGGTACCATGTACTTCTTGCACGTACTTGCTGTAAAAGTTCACTCTGCAATAGGCATGACTACATTAGTTTGTTTGACTACCCTCAAATGAAAGGTGTCTCTTGAAGCTTAGTAAAATTAAGTAATGATAAAATTGACTCCTAAATTAATGAGAATGGTTCACAACTAGCCTACTTTGCCAGCTGCTTCAGCAAAGGATTGGATAGGTAGTATGACCTGCCAGATTATTTGCTTTTACATTTCTAAGCAAAATTCTGCCTTTTTCTTTGACATTCTAGATGTGCCTTCAGAATGAGGTTCCATAGCTGCATTCTTTTTTCCCCACAAGCCTATAGAAGTTGTACAGATCAGCTCCTATGAGGTGCTTAGTTATATTGTTTTTCAATTAATTTGTGGGGAAA
>NW_008681922.1:39967-43451 GCF_000695815.1 Acanthisitta chloris
TACGAAATAAAAAGTAGTAAGCATGCAGGTTGGCACATGAGCTACCTTTACACTTGACAAAAATATGATCAGTTTCTTGGATGTATTGGACTAAAATGAGTATTTGCTCACACACCATAGTTAGCAAAGCAAACTAAACCAGTTCTACTCTTCTTCCTTCATTATTCAGTTCTGTACATGCTTTTGTCAGTAAAAACAAGAGCGAAATAAAAAGTAGTAAGCATGCAGGTTGGCACATGAGCTACCTTTACACTTGACAAAAATATGATCAGTTTCTTGGATGTATTGGACTAAAATGAGTATTTGCTCACACACCATAGTTAGCAAAGCAAACTAAACCAGTTCTACTCTTCTTCCTTCATTATTCAGTTCTGTACATGCTTTTGTCAGTAAAAACAAGAGCATTATTTACACACATACAGTGTCAATCGAGGCAACAGAAGCTTTGTTTCTCTCTACATATACAACTCCAGGGCCCTGACTTCTCATAAAATCCCTAGGTAGTGAGTTTGCCACTTTGGTCTTCTGCATACTTGGAGTAGACAACTTTGTTTACTACTTCTGTATAAGAATTTCTCTTATTACTGCTATTCAAGCTTATATAAATCCCAGAAATGTATAGCTGTTCTGCATAACACATTTTTTACATAATTTGCGTAATTCTTTCTGATTCTTGAAATATTAAATCTTTATTTACGATAGTGTAACTAATTGAAAAATATTATGATGTTTGATTTACTTTTTGTATAGAAGATGTTAATTTTATTTGCAATGCTATAGAAAACCATAAGCTGAATATCTATGGGCAAAAACCTGAACAGCGAAGCTTCAAGAACTCTAGATTCAACTCTTTTGTGTTGAAACTCAGTAATATAATATACCTTCATCTCTTATTACATAACAAACTATCTTAAAGATCTTGAAAAACATGAAGCAGAATAACTTAAGCACATATTAAAAGATTCAAATAACTGACCTGTTGTTCAAATAATGTGTTACCTGGAGCTTCCTAAAAGTTCTCACCATAATTGAAGATTTAGATTTATAATCTTAGATATTATCACTATTATTATTATAATATCGTCATGACTGTGCTGATTATTCTAACATTTGTATACAACAGATAGTAGAAACCAGTAACCCTACATCTGAGAATTTGCTTAAACATTTCCATCTGAGGGAGATTTTAGCTATCAGGCAGTTTTAAAGAGATCTTTCAACATTTCTGTAAATCAGGGAAATGCTTCATGTCTAGTGCACATAAAATTGTTGACTAGAACTTTCATTCATTGGTAAAGCTGCTGCGACTCTAATGGTATCTTAAAACTAAGAACTAGTTTGTGAACACTAGTATTAAGCAAACAAGAAAACTGTCTTCACGATCAGGACCTTGGTTAGCCTCTGAATTCCTTATTTTAAATGAAAAGTGACCAAGGTTTTGTGGTGGGTTTGGGTTGGGTTTTTTTCCCCTATTCTTGTTTGGTAATACTGGTATCAAAAGTTTAGCAAGGTGTAGTGGTTTAGGAATGGTATTTCCCAATTTAGTGTTCCCACTTAAACACCCCAGACCACACACTTCCCACTCACTCTCCCAGCCCTTCCTTCTGCGGCAGGATGGAGATGAGAATTGGAGGCACAGAAAGTTAAGATCATGGATTGAGATAAGAACAATTTACTAGAAACAGCAATAAAATAAGAAAGCAAAGAGTAACAGGAACTATACTATTAACAGTGTACAAGACAGGTAAATGACTCATGCGCAATTACTCACCATGCAGAACTCGGCAGTGTCTGACCAAACCTGAAAAGGGTACCCACCACCCACTGCATCCCCTCCACGTTGTGTCAGGTGGTATAGAATAACCCCAGGATCCTGACGTGCCCCTCCTGGCTGCTGCAAAAGTTAACCCGGTCCTGGCTGGAACCAGGACACATGGTCTAAGGAGAATTTGAGACAAATATAATTACTTTTCTGTACTTAAATAAAACAAGTGCAAAAAAAGTAGTTAAGAATCAAGTAGTTTTGTAATTACAGGGACTCATACCCACTGATATACATGTTTTTTTCCTAAAAATATAAATTCATATATAAATACATAGAAACATACAATTTAAATCCATTATCATAACAGTATTTCATACTTATTCTAATCTTTGCACTCTAAAATCTAGGTGATACAGCTGGTTCTTGTGGTGATCCAGGTATCCCAGGTCATGGATCTAGAGAAGAAAACAATTTTAAAATTAAAAGCACGATACATTTCAGCTGTGATATTGGATATATCCTCCATGGCTCAGAAGAAAGGACATGTATGGCAAATGGAAGTTGGACAGGAAGACAACCTGAGTGCAAAGGTATATCAAAGAAGATGCATTCTATTTTTAAACTGTATTTTTAATAATATTACTCAGAAACCCAATTTTACATTGTCAGTTTTGTGTTGTGAATGGTATGCGGTTGATTTTGGACCAACCATGTTACATAATATATATAACAGAAGTAGCTTGGCATGAGGTGGCAAATTTGAAATGAGTTCTTGGCACCCATGAAGGTGCATTTTTTCAAGTTTAGAGAATGAAAAAAAGAAGCCTCTATAACTCAATTTTTTTTCTGAAATACTGTTTCACTTAAAATCTCACCTTGAAGAGACCTTCAGGGTCATCAAGTCCAAGCATTAACCTGTCACTCCACTGTAACCCCTAAACTCTGAACTGTATCTTCCAGTGCTATATCCAGATGCCTCTTAAAAACTTCTAGGGATAGTGACTCCAATACCTCCCTGGGCAACCTATTCCAGTGTCTGACCACCCTAACAGTGAATTTTTTTTCTACTATCTAATCTGTATCTCCCTTGTCTCAGTTTATGGCCATTCCCTCTAGTGCTCTCACTGCAGGCATGGCAGAAGAGACCATCCTTCCTCTCTACAACTCCCTTTGTAGAGAGCAATGAGGTCACCCCTGTGCTGCCTCTTCTCAAGGCTCAACAAACCCAAATCCCTCAGTTGTTCCTCATAGAACATGTGTTCTAGACCTTTTATGAGCCTTGTTGCCCTTTGCTTGCTATTCAATGCCAAGTACAGGAGGATGATTACTTCCCTTGTCCTGCTGGTGGAGATGCCATTGCCTTCTTGGCCGCCTGGACACACTGTTGGATCATATTGAGCCAGCTGTCAAGAAGCACCCTCAAGTCTCTTTCTGACAAACAACTCGCAAGCCACTCTTTGCCCAACCTGTAGCTGCATGGGGTTTCTGTGACCCAAGTACAGGACCCAGCACTTTGCCTCGTCGAGCCTCATGCAGTTGTCCTCAGCCCACTGATCAATTCCGTCCAGGTCACTCTGTAGAGCTTTCCTACCCCTCAGGCAGATTGACACTCCCACTCAGCTTAGTGTTGTCTGCAAATTTACTGCGGGTGCACTCAATCTCCACATCCAGGTCATTAATAAATATGTAAATAGGACTGGGCCCTATACTGAGCCCTGG
>NW_008681922.1:43486-63141 GCF_000695815.1 Acanthisitta chloris
TTAGGGTGCACTCAATTCCCACTTCCAGATCATCAATAAAGATGCTAAAAAGGACCAGCCCCAATACTGAGGCATGGGGAAAGTAAAGGATTATATCTGTCTCATCACACCGCTAGTGATCAGCCACCAATTGGATTTAGCTCCATTAACCACAGCTCTCTGGGCTCAGCCATCCCACCAGTTTTTTACCCTTTGAAGAGTCCATCCATCCAAGCCATCAGCAGTCAGTTTTTCTAGAAGTATGCTGTGGGACACAGCATCAAATGTCTTGCTAAAGTCCAGGTAGACCACATTCAGTCTTCCCTTCATCCAGTAACTGGGTCACTTTGTCATAGAAGGAGACCATCCATCCAAGCCATCAGCAGTCAGTTTTTCTAGAAGTATGCTGTGGGACACAGCATCAAATGTCTTGCTAAAGTCCAGGTAGACCACATTCAGTCTTCCCTTCATCCAGTAACTGGGTCACTTTGTCATAGAAGGAGACCAGGCTGGTCAAGCAGGACCTTTCTTTCATAAATATGTGTTGGTTGTACTTGATCCCCTGGTTGCCCCACATGTACTGTTTGAAGGCACTCAGGATGATCTCCATGAAAGTTATCATATGTATTATCTGTATGAAAGAGTCATCTTATTTTAAAAACGTAGTTCACAAGCTGTTTCTGTAATATCCTTTCTGCTGAATGATTGACATCCTAACACAACATTTAAAAAATACATATTTTATAGAGTTATATAATTTGCATATATATATATATATGTTTTTATGTTTGCATCTGAAGGGATATGCATAGCCCAACTGAACTGTCTGCTATTTCTCTTTGATCTCATCTATTACAGAAATTAATTAGCCCTTTTACATTTTAAGATACTTTTGGTGATTTTTTTTCTTGAACTGATATAGTTCTCAGATATACATAAAGGTGTAGGTAATGCACAGGCATATCGTTCCTGGTTTAGATCATATATATTAGATGTATATATATATATAGAATCACATAAGAAAGACACACTCAAATACCAAAGTTGTGTGTTGAAGAACTGGGAGACATCAAGGTTATACCTGCCTATGAAGTAACAGTTTGACTCCATCTTATGCTTTGAATCAAGAATTCAAAGTGAATTCTGGTGATGCTGGAAATGAACATATAATACAGATTCAAATTAAACCCACAATGATAATTTCAGATCAAGCATTTTATTATAATTGGGACTTTGTTTTGGCAGGTAAATTAACTATTCACTAATGCATATCATAAAGCTAAATTCATAGGCTCTGTTTCCCTGTATACAAAAGGGTAAAAAGCTAATAATTTATGCACACAGCTATTTACTGTACAATGTGCCTTATCACTAGGTGTGAGACTTAATTTTTACAGGACAACAGCATGGATTTCTACTACATAATGCCTCTGGCAGCAGGATTATTCCTGGACATTCCTGTTTCAAAAATAATCTTTACTACATTTTAAAAAATATTTGACATTTCCCTTTATAGCTGTGCAGTGTGGTAATCCAGGAACAACTGCTAATGGAAAAGTACTTCGTATTGATGGAACTACATTCTCTAATTCAGTAATTTATTCATGCATGGAAGGATACATACTTTCTGGATCCTCTGTAAGACAATGCACTGCCAATGGAACATGGTCAGGATCCTTGCCAAACTGCACAAGTAAGACACATCTCTAATAAATAGTCTTTGTTTTTCATCTCTGAAACACAAAAACAAATCAAAAAAAAATAAAGAAGTTGCATGCCAAATATTTTCAGCTTTCTCTTGCACTACTGCCTGCATAATTTTATACATTAAATACTTTTAAAAAATATAATGCTATGCAAATGTGAATAATATTTTTTTTGAAGACATGGTATAGCAAAATATATAGACTGCTGTTACAGTTCGTTCAAGGGAGTTGTATGGTTACACAACCTACCTACTTTGATTCTTTCTTGTATATATTTTAAATCTTGTTTATTATGCTTTGTGATATGTCATATTCAGACATTACTTTTTTAATGGCTTCTCTTCATCTTGAAGACTTAGCAGTATAATATTCCGGTCTTCCAGAGGGTGGAAAATAAAAACCTTTAAACCTTGCAATGGACACTTGAGAATTCTTTTTGTAGTGACTCCAAGGTCAAAACTATTGTCCTACTTTCATGTATCATCTTCTGTTTGGCCTCTTCATTAACCTTATACTTGCTTTGGCTACTCAGCTAACAGAAGCTATTTCAGCATCTCTCACATTCATAATAAGTATTTTGCAACACTATATTTTCAAGCCCATCTGTTCCTGCTTTATTACGTGTCCTAGTTCAACTTTAAGCAACAATTATGAAAATTTTACATTTATGTGATGCATGAGACTGGCTATTACTTTGAGGAAGTATGTCCTCATTAGAGGTATAGAAAAATGTTGTTTAAATTTTGAACACAAAGCAGCCCAAATAGAAGCCAAAAGCAAGATGATAAAACTTCTTATGTTGTTTTTAAATTGATCTTTAATAGTAAGCATGAGAAGAGCTGCTTTTGCAGTTATGAAACTTGAGAAAGAGCCCAATGTTTTCCTTTATTTATTATTTTCCAAATTCTAATGAGAACCAGATTAATCGTACCAAGGATAAAGGTGTTTTGTGACAGTAAATGTATTTTAGAATAACAATTTAGTGAAGTATATGCCAAAAGAATCTCCTCAAAACACACTGCTCAGGTAGAAACATGAGATTCTTGCTTAAAACCTGGAAAAAAGTCTTGACAGAGGAAGTATCCTAATCAAGCAAAGAGAGGGAACTTCAGGATGTGCCACTTTTCTTTAGTCCAGGTGTTATCAAAATTTACAGCCAGTCCATATTTATTACAGCTGCTTCTTGCACATGATTGAAAATGTTGATTTTTAGAGCTAATACTATAAGAATAGAATAGCATAATCTTATACCCCTTTAGACTCAGGAATCTCTGGGCATTGTACCATCAAACAAGATGGGTCCATGTGCAATATATCATGAAGGCCTTGCCCATAGCAAAGATTTTTCCCTTTACATTGTTCAAGTTATTGTAGGATTGTCTTAGAAAGAAACAACACTATCATTTCTACAGTCAAACAGAAACAATGTTCTCCTGGTATCTTCTTGTTGCATTACTAAATAAAAAGGTAGGACATAACAGTCAGCAGGGTCTAATCACTGATATTGAGTGAGGGCTGCCTGAAAGACCTCTGGTGCCATGAGCTGTCTGAGGTTGTGCCCTGACCAAGAGATCTGTGTGGCACAGCACAGGTCTGAAGGCCACAGTGGATGTGCAGCACAGTGCAGCACACACCTGGAGCTTGCCAGGTTAACTGTACTCCTCAGTGTACAGTGGTCCTCCAGTTAGGATCACTACAACAATTTAAGCTGGTTTTTGCCTACCACAGTGAATGAAGTGGAGGTGGTCCAACTGAAATGAAACAAAGATTGGAGGAAAAAAAGGGTAAAGGCATTAGCTTTATGTTTTAATTCAGTCAAAACAATAGCACACCTGGAAAAAATATTGAGGATGATTTTAGAAAAACGTGCACATCAATGATAGTGAATTGAATATATTTAAAAAAAAAGGAAGAATGTGCAGAGTATTTGAATATACTCATGTAACTAAGAGAAACAGTTCTGTCTTTCACAGCTCTGTATTATTTGAAAAAGAAAAGAAAAAAATTAAATGTCTGTGTTGCTAGGTAAACTAAAATAGGCTGATCTCCCATTTTCTTTTGCAGTGAACTAGCTACCTTTAGAATAACCCAGATAATCCTGTGATATGTTTTATATCATCTTCTGTAACCACAGACAGTGATTGCATGGGATATTTTAAGATTTGATACATGCCATATAATTAGCATCTGCTCACTCGGACTGGGATAAACTGTAGAGCAGGAATACTGCATATATCCTGGATTCTCAGGTCGCAAATTATTAGGTCAAGGGACCTGGCCAGAATACACTACAAATACGTAGTCATGGATTTTTGTGATTTTGGAGACCAGGATGCATCATCAGTCATGCTTTGGCATTGAGTTAGAAGTGGCCAGGATGTGCTTTCTGCCCAGGAAACTGCCTCCCGTGGTTTTCCAGAAACAATAGCAATATTGTAGTGAGTTTTACAAGTTTGCTGTAATACAAATGTGAAATACATGGAATGTTATTTTTCTGTATGAACTAGACTTTTTTCCCCCCTTTTTATTTTTTTCTGAAAACAACCACTTCTTATCACTGCAACTAGGGTTCTCAATGTTTCTTACCCTGAAAACTGTTCTGGAAATTTATAGATCAAACTTACCAGATCTGAGGAAATGTTACCTGTTTTAACACTATTCGCAGATTACAATGGTATAACTCCTTATTAATTCCTTTTGAACACTTTATATGATTAAGAGACTAAAGCATCTCCTGACACTAGAAGTCCCAAGAGGTTTTACAACAATTCCACTCATTAAAGTACTATAGACCTAGTTCTTAGGTAAGCTATAGCTCATGTTTGGGGGTTGTCTGAATATCTCATCTGTTTATGTGCACCACAACCATGTATGTGAGCATTTACAAAGTGGGAGGCTTTTGCAGACATGTATCTTAAATTTTCCAGATTGTGTTTCCTTTCAGAATGTACCCATGGAATGGTAAACTAAATAACAGGTATCTGCTTTTTACATAATGAAACTGATCTGATAGGAAAGCTTGAGAGTATCAAAGGGTGGTAGTGACATATGGATTATTTCTTGCACTTTTTAAAAAAAGAATTTTTATTTCATAAATGTGAAATTTGATTAATCAAAATTGTACAGTCCTTCACTTCTGCTGTTGAACAGAAATATTTGTGTTCTCCAAATATAACTGCTATACAGCTTCACATATGTTCGGCAGCTATTTAAAATGACACATATCTTCATGTTCTCTTGCTGAAGATTTATGCTTTTTTCCTTCTTCTTATTTTTAACCCAGTAAATGCCTAGTTTTGTCCTATGTTCTTCACCTCACATGTAGATAAATAACATGTAGATTTTAAAATATATTCCTCAAATATTTACTTGCAGTTATCAGTTGTGGAGATCCAGGAGTCCCAGCCAATGGCATGAGATATGGTGATGATTATGTCGTTGGACAAAATGTTACTTATATGTGCCAACCTGGATATACAATGGAAGCAAATAGCTCCTTAATTCGCACTTGCACTAGCAATGGCACATGGAGTGGAGTAATCCCAACATGCAAAGGTACAACATTTATTTTGCTTGTCATCTATTTCTTCTACGACATTTATATACACTGTGTATTGTAAATTGTTAATTTATCGTATATTTCTACAGAAATTAAAACTTACTTTCAGTATGAATATGCTGAATTGCTCTTTTGGGGGGCTGCAGGAACAGTGACTTCACATTTTGTTTCCTTTCCCTTCTATTTTTCATACAAACACAGTATGTTGAACAGTTTTTTATAGTTCTGTAGAACACTTTATTACTTTGCTGCTAAACTGAATTAAACAATATGAAATGATGGTTTAGATTGATTTGTTTGTTTGTTACAGTTAGCATGTCATATAGAAATAATCTGTATGTCCCTGACTTTACAAAAAGAACATTCAAACGTGATAGACATCTCTGGGGAAGATCTGCGTATGTACAACTGAACTTTGTCAAAGGCAAATTGTTCTGAATTACCCTATCTATAATACTAAGATTTTTCTCTGATCCCTCCTTTATTAGATGGGAGCCTTTAAGCATTGCCTTGCTACAAAAAGACTAAATCCTTCTAGCAAATTTCCCAATAAAGATTTTTCTGCTTCATTTTATTTTCTCTACTGTGAAAACTGAAAGGATTAATCTCAAGGTCCTCCTTTTGTCTCTTCATCTAATTGCATGTCGGATTTTCCTGGTTTGTTTTTCTTTGTTTATCTGGGTATTTTTTTAAAATATACCCTGTTGAAATTCAAACAGCAAAAATATCTGAACATTACTGAAAGACAACCTTATCTGTATCATAAAAGTATTTTCTCTGAGAAACTCGCTTGCTAAATCCTAAAATGACTTCTCTCTAGAGTAATTTTTCTCAGTCTTCCTGATAATACATCTGTAGAGAGGCAGAATTACCATTTTGATGTTTTCTTTCTGGATTCACACCAAATATGCCTGATCTCTAGTATTTCAAAACTTAATTGGCTAAGTTCGTACTTACTTTGTGCTTATCCATCTTCCTTCTGTTTTGTTTTCAGGAAGTATAGTAACATACCTGCTCAGCAGTTCTTGTTTTCCTCCCCTGAGTTAATTCATCAAAATAGATTAAATAAATTTCAAATCTCCAGCCTATTTGCAATTGCTTTCCTCTGAGTGCAATTCCCCCAATATCTTACCAAGTCCAGTTTAATGCTAATTTGCCTTGGATAATGTCAATTTTTTGAGCTATTTGCCCAGCACATTCTTGAGGATGTCAAACTTTGAGAGCCTCAACATTTCACTTTTTTTTTTCTTTTCTATTTCTATTGTGCTCTTAGGCAGCCTCAATTTCAATTAAAAACCCTAATTTTAGGAACAGAAGAATGGCCATACTGGTCCAATTGACCATGAGTCAGTCTGTCTGTCTCCAAGACTGTCTGGAAGTGAACAGTTAGAAGATCATAAGATAGAAAAAGTATTCATTCAAACAGAATCATAAAGAGTCATACTGTCAATTTAGAGTTTTTGAGTCTTTTTAGTTTTCGATCCTATCTATGTAAGGCTTGTTTAAATACTAAATATTAATCTGTAAATAAGAATCTCTAGTGGTCTCCGAATTTCATTCTACTCTAAATAGGTTTGTGTAAGTACACTAGGTAAGTTTCTAACCCCCACTTCTGACTGTGTAATTAGAAGTAATATACAATATGCAGTACTGTATTTGAAATGTATAACAATTAGTTCTTACTGTCAGAATGAAGTGCCAGGGTCCTTTTGTACTATTTAGTTAAAATAATTGGAAAATGAACTGGGCAGAAAATGGATGCATAATTGTCTCTGTGCCATTGAAAGAGAAGGCATAAATAAATCTCTGGCTATGCCTGGTTGGAAAACGATGCATGTTCATCTGCAACTAAATATTCAGATATTCAAGCATTGTCTTTTTTTTTCAGAGTTGCATTTGTAATACCCTTGTAGTTCTTAAACTGACAAAACTTGCTGTACATGTTTATGGCTAACTCTCTCAATAAAATAGAGAGGCATTCTGGCTTGTTGCTGGGTGTTGTTTTGTTTTGCTTTTCTCACCCCAGAAGTCTGATATTACAACTATATTGATGCTACTTCTCTATCCTTTCCCAATTATTCACAGTTATTTCCTCCTTTGTTAGTCAGCTCAGTAGTTAGTAAAGATATACAGACCTTTTTATAAAGACCATTTATGAAGCTCTTGGAGAGTAAGGACAGACTTCTGCTGCTTGGAACACTTATTTTGATTTACTTTTATTAGAACACCACAGAAGTGTGGCAAAAGCTATTATGTCCTTTTCTGGGACAAAATCGGGGCCCAAAATTCATATTTGGTTTACCAGTTGGCAAAGGGTTATTTGATAAGAGTACTACTTTCATTCAGAATTCTCAAACACCCATTAATGGTGCTGCAGAATGTCTTTATGGTATTCATAGTTGAAATTCTCTCACTGAAGAGTGTAAGACTAGAGAAATGGTACATAGTGAACATTCTGCAGATCACATTCAAATACACATTACTCCTCATCTACTTTCTCTGACTTCTTTTGAGCCTGCAAGATGACAGCTGTCTAAACATAAGTTTAAGGGTTATGGATGTAGCATTTAACTTCCTCCATTCTTGTGACCTGTGTATCCTCTGCTTGATTTTTAATCACCAGATCTTCTCATTTACCCTAATTAAATAAATCAATTTTAAATTAAATTAAATCAAATCTATAAATTTTATTTGCTTTTGCTAATTTTCTCCAATTTTTTTCCAATTTTTCTCTCCTTTACCTGTTTTATCTGTCTCAGTCATTCTAGTAACTGTCTAAATTTCATCCCTTCTCTTTCTGATTCAGATTTTCTTTAATTTTATTTCTTTTATACCTTTTTTCCTTTCAGTTTTCAGTTATCAATTGTCTTCTAGTATACCATTGTCCCATGAATGATGCTTTTATCTTCATCATGATAATTGTATTTCTTTATTTCTACTGTCATCCTCGTGATATTTTTCAGTCCTCTTCCTTACAACTGAGTACATGTAGAGGCCTGGAAATGAGAAACTATACTGAAATACTTCTTGTTGGCCTTCTTAGAGGTAGTAATACTAAAAATTGCAACAGGTTGCAAATCCTGACATTTTTTCCCTCTAGCTAGGGATCTAGATGCTTTTTGGTGAGGAACTATTCACAAAGCAGATACTAACCAAACTGTCATACTTAGAAACAGGCTTTTAAATAATGTTTTGGAACAGTTATCCTGGAATTTCATCCCTAGGCATTAATATCTAGCAAACGCCTATGCTGGTTAACAGGAATAAAGTATAATTGTACTAAGTTGCCATGGCAAACAAAATAGTTTTGTAGTATACTATCAGACATATCTGAAATGTTGTACACGTCATAGCTTCTATACTGATTTTTAGGTAGTCTTCCTATTTGGTTTGATGCTGCATCCCAGTTTATTTAAGACACTTCATCAATCAGCCACTGCCTCCTAAATGGAGAAAACCAGAAGTACTAAGTTCAAGTAATGTGGTGAGGATACAGTGAGAAAGATAGCATGTTCTGACTGTATTGTCCTCTGAAAGAGGTGAAATTAGCCCATATGGTTCTTCTCGTAATTGTGTACACTGGGGATATCTACAGCATCTGGGCCTAATTATTTTGAATATTATTGCAGCTGTTACCTGCCCAACTCCTCCGCAGATCTCTAATGGAAGGTTGGAAGGAACAAACTTGGACTGGGGATTTAGCATTAGCTATGTCTGCTCTCCAGGATATGAACTCTCTTTTCCTGCTGTTTTGACTTGCGTTGGGAATGGAACATGGAGTGGTGAAGTACCTCAGTGCTTGCGTATGTATTTACTATTTAGTTCTGTATTTTGCTATTCAACTATAGTGGGGTTTTCCTCTTCAAAGTTTTTGTCTTTAGCCCTCTCAGTCCCTTCTCACCCCACCTTCCCACCCCAGTGTCTCAATTAATTTCAAACCTGGGACAATTGCAATCCTTCTGAAAATTCCTAAAATTTTCAGGAATTTTAATATAATTAGTAGACTGAGGAAGGCGTAAGAATGTCTGTAAATCCTTTGAGAGCCTATAGGAGTTCTTAAACACGAACACAGAAACAATATTACAGGCAACATGTACCACATGATACAAGGCAAACTAAGATTAAAGGGTTCTGTCTAGTTTTCTGATCCAGTTACATGTAGAATGGGATAATGTTCATTATAATCTCTTTTATTTCCTCATTACTCTTCCAAAACTTTCTGTGATGACACAGAGAAAGTTTTCTTCCAGTAATGCCGACTAGGCCCCAGGGTGAGTCTGTGAGAATTGTCTATTTTCCCCACTACACTAAATTAAGTTATATATTTTATGCAGGAAACTGTCTTAATCTGAAAATTATTACATTGATGGATTTTTCTATTGCTACAAATTTCATTACAATAGCAGATTCCACTCATTATTTAAAAAAATCCTTTTAAAGAAGTGATTGTGATACTTCTGAGAGATATTCTTTTTATTGCACTGAAGGAAGTTCTCTAGTTATTCATAGAATAGCTATATCACTGTAATGATCTTGCAAAAGAGTTTGACTGGAAGAGGATAATCTCATATTTGTGGCTTTACAATTTCTGAAGTGAGCTTGCTGGGTAACTTGCTAAATGTAACAAAATGCACTTCTCTGTTCAATTCTTGGTTTTTTGCCTTTTTCATCTCTCTCTTTCAAAACTTTTGGCTATATCCTGCTACTATGAAAACATATCATATAGATCATCTTTTCTTTTCTTTTTTCTCCTAATTATATTCTCATATCATCAGCAACAGTTGCTTAGTGCTGATGACACTGTATGTGCCAGAGGTGGAACATGGTGAAAGACATTGTTTCTAGAAGGAAACCTCCACCATGTTGCTTAAGTTCTCTATGTGAAGCTCTTCTGTAGTCCACTATATTATGAACATCAAAGGCCATGAAAAAATTTTTTTTCATTTTTGAGATTGAAGTACTCAGTACTACAATATACTCTGAAAAAGTGGGCTCCACCTTTAAACTTTTTAAAAGGTATATTTAGCACAGAATGCAGCTGCCTGGGAATTAATGGCTGTTTCATGCAGAGATTACATTAACTGAATGTTGTTGATGTGCAGTGGTTACCCATTGGCTTGCAAGAGAAATCAATTGGCAGCCAGTGCTCGTCAAAGAGCTTAAACTAGCTGCCATCTGGCAGAAATGAGAGTGAGCTGGTGAAAGTCATTCTCAATGAGCAATCTTTAAGCAGTTCTTGACATCAGATATTTAGTTCCCAGCTTGGTTCCATAGAGCCTGTAGATGAAAATATGCAAGGTATAGTTATGATATGGAATAATTATTCATAATGGAATGTGGTCATGTCCTTAGCTGAGTGTTTGTCATCTACGACCCAGTAAATTTGTTTGCATAATTACTCATGCAGTAATTTCAGTAACGGACTGCTGTTTCTATAAGCTTGGCAATAGATGTCAAAAATGCTGGCCTATGCCTGAAAATTCCAAACTACAGATATAACTTAGAATCATAGAATTATCACAGAATCATAAAATCTAATGAACTGGAAGGGACTCACAAAATTGATTGCAATCCAACTCCTGACCCTGTGCAGAACAGCCCAAAGAATCACATCATGTACCTGAGATCTTGTCCAAATGTTTTTAGAACTCTATCAGACTTCATGCCACCACCATTTCCCTGGAGAGCCTGTTCCAGTGCCCAACCACCCTCTGGGCAAAGAACTTTTTTCTGATATGTGACCTAAATCTCCTCTGACACAGCTTCATGCCTTTCCCTTGCGCACGGTCACTGGTCACAAGAGAGAAGAGATTAATGTCTGCCCCTCCATTTCCCCTTGTGAAGAAGCTGCAGACCATTATGAGATCTTGCCACAGTTTATTCTCCTTTAGACCGAAGAAGTCAAGTGACCTCAGCCACTCCTTATATGTCTTCCTTTCAAGGCCCTTCACTTTCTTAGTAGGCCTCCTTTGGACATTTTCTAGTGACTTTATGTCCTTTTCATATAGTGGAGCTCAAAACTGCTCACAGCACTCAAGGTGAGGCCACACCAGTGCAGAATAGAGTGGGACAATCACCTTTCTTGGCTGGCTGCTGATGTTGTGCTTGATGCATCCCAGGACACAGTTGGCCCTCCTGTCTGCTAGGACATACTGCTGACTCATATTCAAATTGCCATTGACCAGGACCCCCATAATCCCTTTCTGCAGCACTGCTCTCCAACAGCAGTTCCCCAGTCCATATGTACATCCAAGGTGGTCCATCCCAACTGCAGAATCCAGCACTTGCTTTTGTAAACTTCATATGGTTGATGATTGCCCAGTGCTCTGATTTGTCTAGGTCCCTCTGCAGGGTCTCTCTGCATTCAAGGAAGTCAACAGCTTCTCCCAATTTAGTGTCATCAACAAACTGACTTTTGAGTTCAGGTGTTTTAGGAATCTTCTGGACCTGTCTGTACCAGCTGTGTGGTATTCACAGCTAACATCTGGCAAGTTGAAGTCCTCCATAATCAACAGCAGTTGATTCAGAGGTCTCCCTTAGTTCATTAAAGAATAATTTGGCAGTGTTGAAATCTTGGCTGTGTGGCTTATAGTAGACTCCCATGATGATATCTATTTTATTTGTGTGTTCCTTAATCCTTACCCACAGAGTCTCAACATGCCATTACTAACTGCAAGCTCTGCCACCCTTGCCCCCACCACCCATACCCCCTATCTCACCTGCTCTGTCTATCCCTCCTGAAAAGCGTGTAACCCTCCATCCTGGCACCCCAGTCAGAGGACTCATCCCACCACGTTTCACTTATGCCAAGGATATTGCATCTCTGGAACTGAGTCAAGGCTTCTAGCTCCTCTTGTTTACTCCTCATGCTGCATGTCTTGGTGTAGAAATGTTGCAAGTATTGTTCATTGTACCCAGCACCTCATGGAGCAGACTGAAGGATCTCACTAGAATGGAATTCCTCAAAATTTGGTATGCCATCCCATTGCTTATCACTAGTGAGCCTCATTTTATCCCTTTTCTTTTCCACTGTAGTTTAAAGCTCTGTTGATCAACCCTGATAACTCCTACACAAAAATCCTTTTTCCTCAGCCTGATCAACTCCTCACGAAGCCCTGTCACCAGGGCTGCTGCCACCAGCAGCTCTTCTTCCTGGGCACATGTCACACAGGTGTGCTCACGCCTGCCATCAGACACTGACATAAAACTTGCTGTCAATCAGTTACGTTTCTCTTAAGAATGAAACTAGGCTCACAGACTCAGTGCTAGAGCTCCATGGCCCTGCTCAGTTAAAGGTTCTCAGAGTTCTCAGGAAAATATTTCTATTGGGAGTGGGAGCACACACAGAGCTTCCAGTTTGCCACAACTTTAGTTTGTTCTGTAGCTTTCTGTTCCAATATCAGAGGAAAACCGCTGTTTTAACACGATTTCTGGTTTCCAAGGTTTCCTAAGGCAGATATTGAGTTGATATTCAATGACTGGAAAAAGTTGACTGACATTTAAGTGATGGAGTTTACTTAGTTTTAGAAAAAAATAATTAATTTACCCCAAAACTCTAAATTGCTTCTCCCTTTATAGTTGTTGCTACTTTGTTGATGCAGAGAGCTGTTCAGGAGACAATTTCAAGCTCCTGTGTTAAAAATGTATAGGTGTTTCATGTATTTTCAATTTAAGATACAATTTTCTAGTGAAAGGCTATTACAAACATTCACCTCATTCACACGATATACACTGTGTGGCACTATCCCAATTCATAAATCTTTTCAGAATTTGGCCTATAATTCTGCAGAAGGTCCCACTAAAAGTGATGAAATTCTATATATTTCTGGTACATTACCAATTAAGCCCTTTTTCTTCAGCAATATGTATGTTCTGTACAGTCAGTGCCTGTAGTAAGAGATAGAATGCAGGAGCATTTCATGTGAGCAGGTCCTTTGGAAATGTATTTTGAAAGTTGTTGTTTAAGAGATGTAATTTAAATTTTTTTTGTAGAAGAGAAAGATGGAGCACAAAATTCCACTGTCTGTACAGCATACCTTTTAAGAAAAATATAATTACACACATAGGATTGCTGGTTTTTTAAAAATTGTTATTATTGTAGTATTTTCTGTTTGATATGAAATTAGACTCCACATTATTGGAATTCATGGTGTCAGGGAATAATATAGTCTGATGACACACCATAGCTGATTTAATTTCCTGGACCAATTGTTCAAAATCCAGCTTCTGACAAATAATCAGTACTTTATATTGCAGAAGAAGGCCAATACATTTGCCAGCAATGCATTTAATCAGTTATAATATGTTATAGACATAAGGAATCTCTGGTGAAAGGTAAAAGTAAAAAGAAGAAGAGTACATTCTTATTAGTAAAATTTATAGCAATTTTATATATATATAAAGTTATTAGTATTTGACTTTTAGATTGCTGCTGAAGTTTCTTCATTATGTTTTGGTTTTTTTATTGTTAGCTGTAACTTTCTGGTGTGCTTTCATACATATCAAATCTCATCGTTCAGTGAAGGATGAGGAAGTAAGACTGTGCTTCCTAAAATCTATCTAACAAATCCTTTAATGATACAAAAATGTTGAGCACTGGGTAGGTGGCAAAAAGCAGGAGAGGATAGGAGATTGACATGAAGGTTTGTTGCTGTCATTGCTCTCCTAGGAGAGTTAGCAGATTGATGTGGTTTAGGGCAGAGTTGAACTGTGGATATTTGGACCTTGATAAAATCAGTTTTCAACTTCTTTTATTAAGTGCCAGGTACTGACCAATCCCACTATGTGGGCATTTTGAACAACCAGAAAAACTACTGCAAACTGGCAGTCTAAAGAATGGCTATCTAGACTCTCTTTGAATGGCTGTTACATTTTTCCCTATTTGATCTGTGTTTAATAAAATAAATACAAAATTTGAAGTATTTGCTTTACTGAGTTCATCTAAGTGCTATATCTGTTTATTTTAATAAATTGCACATTCCATTTCTATCATGTCTTTTTTTTACAGCAAAGTTCTGTGGTGACCCTGGAGTACCTGCTCAAGGGAAAAGAGAAGGCAAAAGCTTCATCTATCAGTCAGAAGTCTCTTTCAGCTGCAATTCTCCTTTTATTTTGGTTGGCTCCAGTACCAGGATTTGCCAAGCAGATGGCACATGGAGTGGTTCTTCTCCTCGATGTATAGGTATTGTTAAACACATGTATTTAAATTTCTATAAATGCTTATTATTCCTTTTCCTACTATGTCAATTTAGGAGTTTTCAGCTATTTTAAATTATCCTGGTGCTCTTCTATACTGTCTAAGAATCAAGACACTATTTTTTCTCAATGACTGGCTTATTGCATGTTGTTGTTACATTGCATTTTGTGATACATTGATGTATTTCATTAAAATACTGCAATTTGTTTTGTCTTTATTGTAATTTATTTTTTTTAAGAGCCTACTCGCACAGCATGTGAAAATCCAGGAGTCCCAAGACACGGATCACAAAACAACACATTTGGCTATCAGGTATAGCATATAATTTTTTTATTAACTTGCATGTTAAAAGTTTTATACTACCTCAAAGTCTAGAAACTTCTGATTAGAAGTTCAAAAACTGTCAGTGTAAGAGCTATTCACTGCTGTGTTGCTGTGTTTCCTTATTCCTAGCTGTTGGATTACAGTGACCTTGTGTCCCTATTAGCAATGCGCTACATGAAAAACTGGTGATCAAGCTCTGCTTGATTTCACATTGAAGGCTTTCAGTACCTCCCACCAATATAAGTGCTCCCTAGTTTATCCTAGTTTATCAAATAGTTTTTTTCTCCTTAAAAGTGTGTATACTGTGTGCCAAACTGCTAGTGTAGATGTACTCTAAAAAATGGGAATGCTTTTTTTCCTGAGAGCAATTCTGTTGATACATTTGAATTACAGAGTCACAGAGGTTGTTAGGCATCTCTGAAGAGCTACTTGTCCAACTCCTCATCTCAAAACAGGTTGATCAGGGCTGTGTTGAGGTGGTTTTGAATATTTCCAGGCATGGACACTGCACAGTCTGGGAACAACTTAGCAACCTGTTCGAAGTTTATCACCTTTATAGAGAAAGTGAATGCTTTTTTCTCAGTTTTAAACAGAATTTCCTGTTTCAATTTGTGCCTATTTCCTCTTGTTCTGTTACTAGGCACCACTGAAAAAGATCCATCTCTGTTGCCCGTGTTTTTGCAGGCTGGATAATCCCAGCTCTTTCAGCTACTCCTTGTATTCCAGATACTCTAGTCCCTTAATCAACTTTGTGGCCCATCACTAGACTCAATAAAATATGTCCACATCTCTCTTGCACTGGTGAGCCTAGCAGTGGATCTAGCACTCACTTGTGTATCACCAGGGCTCAGCAGAGGGGAAGAAGCACCTCCCTCAACCTGTTGGCAATGCACTGCCTGAAGCATCCCAGGAGGCTCTTGGCCAACAAGGCTGTGTTGTGGAAAATGGTGCTTGCATATATTTCTGTTGGAAGAAGAATTGTGAAATTCAAAATTATTTTGAACTTCTGATTTTCTGGAGTTTCACATAAAACAGTAATGTCATGAGACATGTTCAGGGGTGAATTGTTTACAGATGCAAAAACACATGCTATAATTTACCAGAAACCTTGCAAAGAGAGAGCCTAATCTATCCTGCTCTGACCATGCTTGGTGTCAGGGATGAAAGCTCCAGATGTATGAAGAGGACTGGACAGGAATGTAGTAGCTCCACAGTTGTATGAGGTGCCTGTCTAGTAGCAGGATTTGATTAAGAACTGCAGATTGCTAAAAGTGCAGTACAGGGTTGAGTGAAATTTGAATAAATTTACAACATGAAACATGTTTTTAAAAGTAAAGGTCGTACCTATAGACTTTTCAAAGTTTCACAGCCAAAAATTTATTTGTTTGATCTATTGGTGGCCTTTATGCAGTACTGCTCCTGTTTGGTGATTGTTTAAGGCAATATTTGGGTCTTCAGATTGTGCTAGATCACAATCATATGTGAGTGGTAATAAAATTGTCTCAGTTTTCTCCAGAGCATGGAGTGCTGTTTCGTGCCAAGATAGAATATGCAGGAGCAGTCCTTGGGCTAACTTCCTTTGGTTATAATGCAATATTATGCTACAGGGCAATTCTTTATTCAGTTGTGTAAGAAATAAATAATTGTAATGACCATTTTCTACAATTCTATTGTCACAGTTTCACATATTAATGTGCCTTCTCTCATTGAAAAGCTAATGCAGTCTTTCTCACTTGTGGTGAAGTTGTAGTTTTGAGTAAAAACATCACTCACAGCTAGCATAGAACTGTCAAAATATCAGGCAAAATGTCAATTGATAATTTCTAAAAGTGCAGCTGCTGGCAGAATTTGCAACCTTGTAAATTCTAGAACAATGGTTCTAAACAGTTGTAAGGTTAGTGCTTAGTATATTCAAGCTTCATGAGCTATAGTCTATTTACCTAGCCAACAGTATATCCTCACACTCATGTAGTGAATGTATGCAGTGACTAAGCATGCAAGTTCTGTTTATTCCAAATATGATTGCTTTGTTAATACAGAACAGGATAGAAGTATTATTCGTACAGATGAAGCTGAGATTAGCTATTATTGGTTGGAAACAGCAGTGAAAGTGATTGTTTCTAGACAAGTTATTGTCTGTAGATGCTGAAAAGAAATATTGCATTGCTGTATGTTCTATAATGTTATGACTCATTTAAACCACAAACATAAATTAATTAATGTTATGCTATAATTAACTTCCTATATGAATGGAATAATAATGACTTTTGTTTCTAATCATAGCAGAAAGGTAAGAAATAATTCAACATTTTTCTAAAATACTGAAGATGAGACGGCTTAGATTTTGATTTGTCTGATAGACTCATTGTCTAACATTTAAAACAATAGACCAAAAGAGCTTATGCAAAATTGAACAAAATGTTTTGCAAATGGCAAATGCATAGCAAGGAGTTGATACTGTTGAATAGATAACAAGGGTTTCTGACTAGCACAGGGTGAGGGGTTTTTGTTGGTTTGCTGTTTTGTTTTTTTTCTCATTTAAGGGTTTGTTTGCTTTGTTAACTTGTCAATGTCAGTGACTGACACATGTTTTTCAGAATACTGATGTGAAGTCATGAACCTCCCCAGCACTGTTTTTTGTTCTTGTTGTTTCCCCTACTCTTGATTATGTTTTCCTATCTCATTGATTGCATTGAAAGTTCAGCCAAACACAGCGTAATTCCAGGCTTGACTGAAAGTTGTATCACATCTGAATGGTGTTTCAACTATTAAATAAAGAGCTGTGTAGAAAAGAAGAAGCAGCAGAAATTTGTATGGATTTTACTGTTCAGTATTGGCTACTTCAGGCAGGAGCAGATCAGATTCTTATGTGTTCAAATAACATCAAAATACCAGTTTAGTAGTACTTGGATATCAGGCATGGCATGTAAATTAGGAGCATCACTTGCTTTAATTATACATACTTCTAGGATGTTTACCTTTCATCTGAGCATATTTTTATTGGACCGATCTACCTTAACAGTGTGTTACAACGGAGATAAAATACCTCTAAAATTTAGTTAACACTGACTTAATCTGTAATCTGGAAAATAAATTCCTCCTTGGAATGAAACTGTGGAGTTTGAAATATTTCTTCAGCTATGTTGCTAGTAATATAGGAATTGCTTATAGCAACTGCACCATAAGGTGTTGCAACGCAAAAAACTACTGAGTTGAAGAAACACTTTAGAACTGCTTAGACCAATCAGTCATATAGGGAAGATTTATTGCTTCTCATACTATTCCAACATACATTTTTGTAAAAATTCAGCCATTTCCCCCTCCATTAAGGCCTAAATTGAGCCAAGGGGCAGTCTGAGTTTAGGAAAGGGAAAAAAGCACATTACTGTAGAGGTAGCTCTGTTAGCTCTTTGGTTCTATTTTATGAAATGCCATATGAAACTTGATCTGCCGACATTGAGCAACCTTGCAAGTAGTCTCCTTCTGTGAATGTAATGCTTATAAAAACTTTAGTGTTGATTGAATCATAGGATGAAATTCCAAGAGAAGTGTTCTACTACCACAGTGTAGCTGTCTCCATTAGCACAGTTGGCACCATCACTGCATCAATGAAAATGTAATTTAAACCTTATCAGACACCATGTAATTTTCCCAGTTCCTTCTGTTTCTCACAATCCTGAGATATCTGGTGTCAATGAGGGATATTAGTGTCACAATCTGGAGTGTTTCACTGCCAGGAATGTGATTTTTCCCTTTTTATTTCTCTTTTAGTCTCTGTCATATGTGACTCACCTGGAATTATTTATAATGTTTCTAACACTTTTGAACCACTCACACTGCAGCGACACAATATATTTCATAGAAATAGATACTTGTTCTTTTTTTACCCCTGAAACCGGATTCTTTCCAGGCCTGCCTGTCTTTATATGATCATGGGTGAGTTGTTCACAGCAGCAAGGTCCCCAGTGCCAAGTTCATGTTGCATCTCTTATCAGTCACACCTGTAGTCTTCACAGCATCCTGTTTCATTTCTTAAGGGCTTTGCTATCATTCCAACACCAGGCCTGTATTTCTCTGTACCACATGACTTTAGTGGTAAATAGCTCATTCTGCACATAGTAGATTCATTTTTTACTGCTAGAGATAAAAACTTGTGGTTGTACCATACAAAGATAAAAAAGGGATAAAAACTAGTCATAGCCTCCTGATCACAGGAAAATTGGATTTTACAGTTAAACCAAGTTTAAAAAAAAACAAACACAAAACAAACACAAAACAAACACAAAACAAACACAAAACAAACACAAAACAAACACAAAACAAACACAAAACAAACACAAAAGCCTCTGCGATCTTGCAAACTCAAAACCCTGTTACTAGTAGTTGCACTAATGTGTTACTGGGCTACCAAACTACTTAATGGGATGTGTTTTCATTTACTTAAAATACATGCTAAAATTTAGTGAAGAGAAAAAAATGGCATTCCCTTAGTGTCTCACTCCTTTGACATGAATTGCTGGGAATGGAGAAGTTTGTTAGAGTATCTTCATGTTCTTGCAAACTCAAAACCCTGTTACTAGTAGTTGCACTAATGTGTTACTGGGCTACCAAACTACTTAATGGGATGTGTTTTCATTTACTTAAAATACATGCTAAAATTTAGTGAAGAGAAAAAAATGGCATTCCCTTAGTGTCTCACTCCTTTGACATGAATTGCTGGGAATGGAGAAGTTTGTTAGAGTATCTTCATGTTCTTTGGTAAACTGATGTTTGTGAAAGAAAATGATTGTAGCGTAACTCATGAAAGGCAGACATATCTTCTGTTCCTTATAGAAGAATAGAAGTAATAATAATAATAATAGTAACTTATTATTATTTTTTATAATTATTA
>NW_008681923.1:0-232 GCF_000695815.1 Acanthisitta chloris
GTGCAGGAGTGGGACTGGCTGTGGGGCAGGAGGCACCGGAGGGAACAGTGTCTCCGCACATGTCCGGGCTGGGGATGGCGCTTGGAGCTGCTGGGAGAGGGTTGGGATCTTCTAGTCTTAGATACCTCCTTAACCTAATTAAATCCCAGTTTTATCCATTGAACCGTGTCTCTAAGTAGGTGATGTTCCTGGAAAACTTGGCATCCTGTGCTGCCAGGTTGGTGGCCGGAGC
>NW_008681923.1:261-3543 GCF_000695815.1 Acanthisitta chloris
TTCTGGCTCCTGGCACCCTGGGTGGGTCCTGGAGCTGGTGCCATGGCTTAGCCTGGATTTGGGGTCACTGGAAAATAAGGGTTTGGAATGTAAGTGAATAACCACTTTGCATTCCTAACAACCAGTTGAGGGACACAGTCTGGGTCACGTATTCCTGTCGGGATGGGGTGGCCAAGGAGTGGAATGACAGCAGTGAAGTTCTGGGTGTGTTTTATAGACCTTGGAGGGGTTGGGCCGGGATGAACTGTTTGGGGGCTCTCCCCACCGTCAGCCCTGGCTCCCCCCTCCCCTCTCACTTCTCCCTCTCTCCTCTCTCTCCTCTTCCCTTTCCTCTTTTCCCTCTCCCCTCACCCTTCTGCCCTCATCCCTCTCCCTTCTCCTCTCTCTCCCCACCCTTCTCCCTTCTCTCCTCTCCCTTCTCCTCTCTCTCCTCCCTTCTCCCCTCTCCGCCGTCGCAGCCTCCCGGGATCGTGTCCCACCGCTGGCTCATTCCCTGCAGCCCTGATGATTCCATGCCCAAAGCCCTTTGCTTTTTATGGGCAGGAGCAGCGTGTTTGGAGCTTCCTGAGCTGTAAGCTCATCCAGGGCCGGAGCCCTCCGGACTCACCGGCTATTTGGGGGGTGCTGAGTTCACGGAGCTGTGACGGGATGTTCCCTCGGGCCCTGCGAGGGGCACACAGCAGCTCTGCAGGGTCGGGTGACCAAGGGCAGAACCTTCCGGGCAGAGAGAAGCGCTGGAAGGTTCCCAGAGCCTTCTGGGAGAGGCAGAGCCACACACGGACACGAGCAGGACACAGCCCTGTGGATCAGATCCAGGATGTCCTGCAGCAAAGCCTCTGTGCCAGGAGGGCCACGGGCAGGTCCTGCAGCCCCCAGGGACAGCAGGACACAGAATTGTCTCTGGGCACCTGCTCCCCTGGCCTGTCCCAGAGGGAAGGGTTAAGGGCATGAGCCCGAGGGAGGGGATGGAATGAATCAGTGGGAGGTTTTCTGCTGTATTGGTTTAGCTGACGAATCACTTTAATGACTAAAGTGGTTTTAATTAAATCCATCTGCTCCGGACCGAGGAATTCCCCTGTTCAGTTTCTCCTTTTGGCTCGAAGGTGCGGGAGATGGAGAGAGTGGGGAAAGTTCAGCGCCAGGAATGAGGAGAGAGAGGCTGATGGTGTCACCCTGGAGCAGCATCATCCCCCCGCGGCGAGGGGAGGGCGGAGAGCCCCCCGCAGCCCATCCCACCACGGGATCCCGCATGGAATCTGTTGTAAACCCCACGTGTGTCTTGGCACTGAGAGCTCAGAGGTGCAGAAAGCCAGGGAGTTTGGGGTGCAAAGCGGAGAGCAGGGGCTCGAGCCTGGTGCTGCAGAGCAAAAACCTCTTTTCTTCCTTAAAACATGCCCGAGCCCTGCGGGGGCAGGAGCAGGAGTGTGCCCAGAGCTACCCAGGCCTCGGGCACTGCCCACATGTCACTGCACTGCTGGTGGTGTCCCCAGCTGCTGGCAATGCCAGGGGACAGTGCTGGGTGCCCCTGGGGGCTAGAGGGGCTAGGAGACAGTGGTGGGTGCCAGGGGACAGGGGTGAGTGCCCATGGGCACTGGTGGTGCTGGGGGACAGCAGTATGTGCTCGTGGGCACTGGTGGTGCCAGGGAGAGCAGTGGGTGCCCCTGGACTGGTGCTGGGAACGGGTGCTGGGGGTCAGCAGTGTGTGCCCCTGGGTGGGTGTTGGTGGTGCCAGGCACAGCAGTGTGTGCCCCTGAGTGGGTGTTGGTGGTGGTCCCCAAAAACACCTTTAATTGAAAAATCACAGCTCAGCCTTCCCCAAACCACCTCTTCTCCAAGGAATCACAACTCAGCGCCCCCCAAACCACCTTTAAATCAAAAATCACAGCTCACCCTCCCCCCAAACCATCTCTTATCCAAGGAATCACAGCTCAGTCCTCTCCCAAACCACCTTTAATTAATAAAAGCCCATTTAACCCCCCCCAGGGCATTTTAATTAAACACCTCAGAACTCCTCGAGCTGTTTCCTTACTGAAAACCAGCAGCTCTCACCCCCCAAGGCATTTTTTTATTGCCAAACCCACATTTCCCCCCCTCGAGCCACATTTCACTGAGACAATCCAATCCCTCCTGCTTCCAGCGCCCAGATCAGCTTTCCCCGGGGACAGTGGGAGGTTTTCCAGGCGCTGAGGTGTTTCCAGGCTGAGCTCCAGCTCGGGCCGTGTCCCAGCGCTGGCGCTGCTGAGTGGGAATTATCTCATGGCCCGTAAATACCCCGCGGGAGCATCAGCCGCGGAGCAGCCCCGAGGGCTGCGCTGCCTAATTTAGGCATCGCTGCAGCCGGAGTTGCATCCCAGCGCTCCCGCGGCTCCAAGGGACCGGGATCGCCCGCGGGATCGGGATCGGGATCCCTTCCCACCCTTTGGGTAGACTGGACTGTATTTATAGCCGGGAGGTCACTCCGGGGCTATTTTGGGGTCGATGCAATCACAGCTCAGGGAGCGTCTGGAGGATGCCACGGGGAGAGGCTGGAGGTGTCAGTGCAGGGAATGGTGCTGGGAAGGGGCTGGAGCAGCAGGAGAGGCTGAGGGAGCTCTGGGGGTTCAGCCTGGAGAAAAGGAGGCTCAGGGGAACCTTCTGCTCTCCCCAACTCCTGCCAGGAGGTGCAGCCAGGTGGGGTCAGGCTCTGCTCCCAGGGAACAGGGACAGCACAAGGGGAACACCTCAGGCTGTGCCAGGGGAGGCTCAGGCTGGACATGAGGAGGAGGAATTTCCCCATGGAAAGGGCTGTCAGGCCCTGGAATGTGCTGCCCAGGGAGGTGGTGGAGTCACCACCCCTGGAGGTGTCCAGGGAAGGACTGGACGTGGCTCTCAGTGCTCTGGGCTAGACAGGGTGGACTCAATGACCCTGGAGCTCTTTGCCAAGCTCAGTGATTCCATGACAAGGGGCAGGACAAAGGAAGAATCTCAAGCTGTGCCAGAAGAGTGTGTGACTGTGTGAAGACAAAGTGTGAACGTAGTGGATTCCATGGCTCCGTGGCCAGAATTCCACCTGGGAGGCTCCATGACAGCCTCATTGCTCAGCTGGGCCATATCTGCTGGCTGGGATAGGACTGGGAAAGGTTGGGAAGGACTATGGAAGGATATGAAAGGGGCTGTGAAGGACTATGGAATGACCGTAGAATGACTGTGGAATGACTGCCGAGTGCGCACGGAGTGTCCATGGAATGACACTGGAATAACTCCGGAGTGACTCTGGAATGACTGTCAGGTCCCTTCCGCCCC
>NW_008681924.1:0-13351 GCF_000695815.1 Acanthisitta chloris
AGTTTTTTTACTGTGAGGGTGCTGAGATACTCGCACAGGTTGCCCGGGGAGGTAGTTGATGCCTCAACCCTGGCAGTGTTCAAAGCCAGGCTGGGTAAAGCCTGGAGCAACCTGGTGTGGTGGGAGGTGTCCCTGCCCATGGCCGGGGACTAGATGATCTGTAAGGTCCATTCCAACCCCTAAAATTCTATGGTTCTATGAAAAATAACCTGCTTCCCCTTCCAAGTCCCCGGAATGAGACTCTGGCTACAGAGACTTTGTGGGTCTTGGCTCTTTATGGGGTTTCTGAGACATGACACTTTTTCTGCTTTTGAGTCAAATGGCTACAGGACTCTTGTTCTGTCTAAGGTCCTCTGCAGGTATCTACAGCATTAGTCAATTACCATGATTGCATGATTCTATACGTGTGTGCATCATATAGTTTTACGATACATATGCAATACATGTGCACATATACAATACACATATATGTATTCAATATATGTCTTTGTTTAGCCTGGAGAGGAGGAGGCTCAGGGGTGACTTTATCACTCTCCACAACTACCCAAAAGGAGGTTGTAGCCAGGCAGGTCAGTCTCTTGTCCCAGGCAGCTAGTGACAGGATGAGAGGACATAGTCGCAAGCCGTGCCAGGGGACAGGTTGGACATGAGGAATTTCTTCAAGGAAAGGGTTGTTAAACTTTGGAATGGACTATCCAGGGAGGTGATGGAGTCACCATCCCTGGAGGTATTTAAGGAAAGACTGGATGTAGCACTTAGTGCCGTGGCCCAATTGACATAGTGTTTGGTCATAGGCTGGATTCAATGATCTCAGAGGTCTTTTCCAACCTAATTGATTCTGTGATACTTTCAAGCCTAATCAGCAAGACTTAACCAGTGGAACAGGCAGCAGCCAGCATCCTAAGGGATCTTAGTCAAGCACATCTGGGAACTAACAAGCTTTAAGGATGTAGTAAATCAAGATGTGGATGTCTGTCAATGCATACATTGCTGACTTGGCAAAATACTTGAGGTCCATGTATCCTATAGCTGAACTACATTTTAATAGCAATTCAAAGAAATCAACCCAAGGGCATGACAAGCAAGCATTCCTTTAATGACAGTGCGGGGTGCATGAGGGATCACTCCTCCTAATAACATGCACACCCCTGCCCCAAACGGGACAGTTTTTATGGCTACAAATCATGCATATTCATTAGATTTCCAAGAGCTCATGCATATATGATAATTATTTATCAAAAGTCATTATAATATCCTTGCCCTTCTTGTACTTGCACAGTCAATTGAGGCAGTTGTCATTGAGGGTCTTCTGCAACCCCCAATGGTCATTCCATTGTTTTCATCACCTCTCCTCTGGATAAACTCTCCTGCTTGGCATATGTGTATTTTTTCTTGTCACCTTTCCAACCCCTAATCGCTGGTTCTGTCTTGATTCTATGGGGAAATTTGTTTTATCAGCCCTCTTGGCCTTGTGCTTATCTTCTTACTCTTAGAGACAATGAGGATCGTTGTGAATCTTGCTTGGGCTAACAAGGAAAATTCCTGCAGGCTTAGCTCACAGCTCATCAAGCGTAACAAGCAGGCCCTAGAGAGAATGGCCTAGTTACTACTATAGTTAACATCAGCTACAACTCTGGCTGACATGGTTATAAGTATGGCTAATATCAGCTACAGCTGTGGATAACTTAGCCTCTACCTCAGCTCCTTATTCTGTTCCTTCATCCAAACTTAGTTTTTAGTTTACATCCTTTCAGTACTAAAAATCATGCCTATGTGTCAAAAATACCCTGCCCAGGAGGGTCCCCTGAGCATGCACAGAAGTTAGCTGGGGTGATGTAACTTGTATTGAAATTCTGACTAATCATAGTAGGGGGGTGGTACTTGGAAAGGTACAAACTCTGATCTGTGAATAAATAAAGGCGTGGGGTGTGCTTGATTTATGGAATACCACCAAGCACCCAGGCTTGGACAGCTCTGAAATAAATAATCAATGTCTCTCTCAAGTGTGTAATTGTTGGCTTGTTGCACATCACATGTGGGTCTCACACACACACATACACAGGCCTCTGATGTGTCAGAAGGACACAAGTTGGTTAAGAGTTGGTCTGTGCTTCCTTGTCACCTTCCCACATGTACCTAAGCCAGAGAGTGCTGGAAAGTGGAAGATGTTGCCTGGAGCAATGTCCAGGCACCCCACAACAGCTGCCAGACCTCACTGTGCCATTTTCCAGCACGACCCGAATTCAGCTAATGGGCTGGAGCAGGGTGGCTGCCCAGTCCTGACCTGTCGGCTTCATCCCATGAAAACCATATAAAATTTTTACCACATCATACCTTCTTCAGGACCATGTTTCTTACAAGTACCAATAGTGTTGAGCCTGCAGAACATTCTGGTGGTGCTATGTAGACGATGAACTCAACCCAGAAAAAGAAAAAATTCTGAGAAAATAGTCCTAAGAGGAAAAGTATTCCTCAAAAGTCTTTATAAAATAATTGGACAATCAAGGATCAGAAAATGTACATTTTAATAATACAGACATTATAATACCAAGGATAATGTCTCAGCTGAAAAATACAATCCTTCCATTTGTCAAATGTCTTAATATCCCAAAGCAGGCACTTACGAAGGACACATAAAAAAATTAAATTTTGAAATAAAATACTTAGCAGTATGAGGCAGAACATTTCACATAATTTTACAAAGTAAGAATATTTTTGTCTCTCACAAGTTTCCCTTTTTACTAACATGCAGTGATTACAGTACTACATGCTGAGCTGCTGCTCAGATTGGATTTATCTATGGGTGCTGCTAGGTCTACCATTTATAATTGATTTTAAAGACAATCCTATTTTCAAAATCAAAGATGAGAAGAAAAAGCTAAGAAGGAATTTTTGCAGGCTGAACATTTAAAGCTGTAATTGTTGTACAGTGCTAAAAAAGGCAATGGGAATAATTGACAAAATTGTTATAGCTATTAGTTTGAAAGGTAAGTAGACAGAGTTAGTGAATTTTGAATGCGGGACTGAAATAAAATGCAGCATGCCCATCCTTACCTAGAGGTTAAGAAAGCTTTGGAAAGTCTCTATAAAAGTAAAAATGTTGCTTAAGTGGAAGTAGTTGGCAATGGGGATGGGATCAACTGTTAGGCTTCATTTGCACCTCGGCTGAGTAGTCTGTTCACCAGTGGCCACCAGTCTATCCTTGGTCCATTGCCAAAAAGCACCTCCTAGTCCTGCACTGAGGCAGCAGTGGAGGTGCAAGTGAGCTCTGATCTCAGTGTGGGGTCAGAACTTGAGCCAGTTTTCTCCACAAGACCTGCTGTAGTGTAACAGGACCTTCCTCTAAGTTAGGTAGGGCAATGGAAGTGGATCTGTAGCTGTGACGAGGAGGAGAAAAGACAGGGCGTGGAAGGCAGTGAGTGCTCCTCCCTCCTGCTCCCTGCCAATGGGACACAAGACTGTGGTTGTCAGTGAACTAGTACTTGATCCTCCTGCATTCTGCCTCCACAGAAGGGCAGTAGGAGGGCAGGAGGTGGGGAAAAATGTTGGAGTCTCTTTATTTCATCCAGTAGATCCACAATAGTAATTCTTAATTAATTCTTAATTCTTAATTCTTTTTGTTTGTGCACTAATTTGAGCCAGTGAAGTGTGCTGTATTCATCTTCTATATAACACCACCATGACAGCCAGAAGGTCCTGGAGGCTCAACATCAGCTCACAGCTAACACTGTGGCTTGCTTCATGTGATGAATTTCTAATCTCCATCCTCTCTCCTTTGTGAAGCCCTAAATCTTTTCCAAGGATGAGTTTTCATTAGTTACTGATTTATTTTTTTTTCATTTCAGTATTCCTGCAATCTTCACAGTGTACTCTTTTTCCTTACAAAACTTTATGATGGCCAAGACAGGCTATTTCTGTCCAGACCAACCTGATCTCTCCTCTTTCCAAGTATTAAATCACATCACTGTTCTCTGATTCAGTCGTTATTTCTGCTGTCTTATTTGGAGCATCTACTGTGGAAAGATACCGAAACATTACCTACGCTTCACTGAACCAAGTCCTGCTCCTCCTTCATCACATATCTTTTCTCAGAAATTGTAGAAGAGAAAAGATCTGCTACAGAAATTTCTCTTCTGGAATTGTATTTTTCAATTTGTACGCTTGCCTGACAGCTTTAAATCATATTGTGAAAGTTGTGTAGAAACTAGCAGTTTCTCAACATTGTTCTTTGGGAATTTGGAGGTCTATTTTGGCTGTTGGTATGCTGCTAAGGAAATGCTTAGGACTTTGCTTACCTTCAGCCACAATGGTAAATACTTTCCTTTGTACTGGAGTTTCTTTTAACTGGTTGCTGTCAGTCCACTTGCCACTGGAAAAGCCTCTTGCAGCATCGCTAGGTTTGAATTCTTTCCTGAACAGCAGTGCTTCAGTTTTACTCGGTTTGAAGGGGGGGTGTAATTCATCATACCCAGATGTCTGTCCCAGATGTCTTCCCCAGTGTGATATCCTACTTTCCTGTGAGTCTTGAGCTTATATAGATATGAGAATCATAGTTGTCCACTATTTGACTAGCTCTGAATATTTTTGTTAGGAAAAACCAGGCCTCAATTAGGCAAAATAACATTTTTTCTTGTTTGTATTAGAAAGCTTTTTTACTAAAATCTGCCTTTTTGTCAGATGCTTATTGAAAATTGACAATTTTTTCCAGACTAGAGACCAACTGTCAGTTCCATGATCTGCATAAGCAACGTCCATCAGCACCTTCAATGAATACTAGATTTGCCAAGAGCCCAGAGCTGCGTTGTGAGGGATCCCAAACACAGCTACACACACTTTAACCTCAAGAAAAAAAGCTCTGTAACCATTTTGTCCCCAAACCACTACGAGTAAGGGCAAGCTAGACAGAACAGGATACACTAAATAAGCTTATGCTTTAGGCAAGGCTTTTCCAAATTCATTGTTTTCTGTTACTGGTCCAACACACTGGTAAACAGCATGAGAGGGAGAATCCTGAAAATTGCTCTGAATGGGATGTGGACACATAGGCTGCCTCACACTGAGCAAGGTGGTGCTGCTTGCCATGAATTCCTGCCCTCAGTATTCGAGTTACCATTCACTGAATTTGTTGCTTGAAGAAAAAAGCAAGTAGGATGCTGGGAACACAATGCAAATACTACACTGCCTGACAAACACAGAATAAACCCTGAGGCTTGCAGGAAACACCAGGTATACATCCAGTGACCATGTGTGTCGCATGTGCACCATAAGCCCAGCAGTTCCATGTATCGTTAGGCAGTGCCCATGTATGCGTTAGGAATGTGCACTGCATAAGTAGACGTTAAAACCTTTTGTGAACGGTGTTGAACCTGACATTTTTCTGTCCCCCTCCTGTTGTTCAGAGGCTGTGAGAGTGTTTCTCCACGGCCTAGGGCATTGCTTCATGCAGCATTTGGCACTATGATACAGCAGCATCAGATCTTTCACAACGGATAGACTGCCTTTCATCCACAGATCTCAGAAAAGTCTAAAAGGCCTTCCCAGACAAGACTTACAAGCATACACACAGAGAAGAAAAGAAAACATGTAGGGGAGTAAAAGAGCAAACAAAACATGGCTGTAATGGGGTCTCACTCATCTTTGTGCTACAATGCCAAAATCATTCCAAGCATTGGCATAACATTTGGAGGAAGCAAAATGTTCAGCCTTCAAAACTGATGGAGAAAACTGAGGAAGGCTTTTGTTCTCTCGACATGGAGCTACATGTGAAGATCCTCTCCCCCAGAGGGCAGTGCAGCTTAAAGAATGGAAACGTCTCCTTGACAGCGTTTAAATGGAAATCGGCATTGAAGATCTTTCTTATCTCGACAATAGTAACAGAAAAATAGTCTACAGGGGTGTATTTTCTGGAATGAGTCTGTGTACACAGTACGACTCTACATTTCATTTTAAGCTGTATTTAAGTGAAACCTACAAAACCCCTCCTTTTTCCTACCTTGATCCTCTAAATGAAAAGTAATATTGAAATAATGTCCGTGATAACGTTATGATATCCAGGTTTCCATCTCTATTGTGAGAAAGAAGTGGAACACAAAAGAGTAAGATTCTTGTTTCTGATAGACTGTGCAAAGACTTGTAATAGAGATTTCAGAAATTAAATGGAATCCAGAAGCCATATTTTTCAAGGGCTGACCTAGATATAAATCTAATACTGATTCAGATATATAGAGAGGAGTATAGAATAAATGTTTCTCTTTGTCTCCCTCTTACAAGTTGGTGGGGGGTTTTTTTGTTCGAACAATACCTGTTTATGTAGATCAAAATCAAATGATGCATTTAAATGGTAAAACATTATTATGTATGTTTCTAAAATTATGTCTTGTCATCTTGAAAAATTCATTGCTGAGTAGAAGTTGCTTAACAACATACGTATTTTTGTAAGCACGTATGGGTTTAATCCTTTAGAAAAGAGTGAATAATCTGAAACTGTTTTATACAGCTACTGTCATGAACCAAAGAACAAAAAACTCATCAGATTGTGCAAATTGCTGTCACTCCATTCATGTCAGAAGATTAGATGCAGATTGGGTCAAAATTGTTATTACTGTTCCTATTAAGCCCCAACACAGTCATTGCAAGTTGGAGAGGAAAACTCTGTTACTGTATGGTGTGCCTAGAATAAATGCTCTCCAAGGGTAAATTAACAAGACAGTTTCACATCACTACATAAAGCTCTATGTCCTTAATTGGAAAAGACAGAAATATTTGTAATAAAATCAACACCCTTCAATTTGTATAGCACAGTATGGTTCAGTGTTTCTAAATAATTGGCATTTTGGAGACTGCTGCTAGCATTGTACTAGTGTGTGATGGATGCCTTTAAAACCCAATACTGACAACTTTCAGTCTATTCCCATCTTGTCTAGTGGTTCAGCCATTGAGAAGCTTTGTGTTTGTATCACTCATCTTGGGGATAAGTCTAAAGAAATGTGGAATTCATCAAGGAATTATTTATTCCCCTTATTTTTCATCAGCTAGCAGGAGTTTAGAAGACCTGGGTCTATCTATGTTCTCAAAAATCATCCTATCTTGTGTATTGGAGGGCTCACCCAGGTGTCTGAGAGGACCTGAGGACACATGACTAGCATTGCATTAGGTGGCCTCTGGTCTCAACAGAGTCCTCACAGAGGCTTTGCTGAAGACAAGTTTCAGCACAGGTTTGGAGGAAGGTTAGTCACAAATGATGTCCCCCCAGGCTCAGTATTGGGGTGCTTAATGTCTTTATCAATAATCAGGACAAGGGGAGTAATTGCTCCCTCAGTCAATTTGCAGATGACACTAAGTTTGGTGGGAATATTGATCTGCTGGAGGGCAGGAAGACTCTACAGAGGGATCTGGACAGGCTGGATCGATGGGCTGAGGTCAATGGTACAAGGCTCAACAAGGAGAAGTGCTGGGTCCTGCACATGGGTCATAACAAGACCATGCATTGTTATAGGCTTGGGGAAGAGTGGCTGGAAAGCTGCCTGGTGGAAAAGGACCTGGGGGTGCTGGTTGACAGCTAGCTGGACATGAGCTGGCAGTGTGCCCAGGTGGCCAAGATCTGGAGCCAGTTGATTATTGAAATGTTTTGTGTTTTTTTTAAATAACCCTTAAAATAAATCCATGCATACAAAAAGAAGAACTGTTACAGAAGATTAGTGTATTTTAAAAGAAGATAATTTAATTTTTAATTTTTATTTATTTTTTATGTCTGCAGGGATGTTATTGGATCTATGCTGATGCATATCAGCTGATAGTGGTCTGTATTATTAATGACTTTCATTCTCAAAGGCAATGAATAATTATTTCCCTCAATTACAAGTTTTAGCTAAGCATAAAGTTTGCCAGTCAGAAGTGGCAATACAGCGATTCTAATTTTAAAAAGTAACCATGAGATGGTAAAGCCGTAGGATTTCAGTACTTGCCCATAAAAACATTTGCCTGGTTCAGGAACAAGAAAGCAAGAACTTAGGGATTATTCTGCAGTTAGGACTGGTATTTCAGGCACTATGGCTAATTTTGAAGAAATTAATAACATTGGTGGGATCAGATGCAGTTCATCACCCATTTTAAGCAAATTAAAATAGGAAAATGCTGAACCACTAGCTGTTACTTAACTGGCTGTGGGAGTTGACCCACAAAACAGGGACAACAAATCTGATGCCACTTTTTCCAAAGTTTCCAGAGGCACTTGCACATCTTAGACCCCTGGGAACACAAGCTGCACAAACCTAAGAGCATTCTTTCAAAAAGTTAGTGAACACATGAATAAGGGTGATTTGGCTTCTGCAGTGTACCTAGATTTCTAAAAAGCCTTACACAAGGTCTTCACTAAGAGCTTTTGAAGCAACTAATGAGTCATGAAATGACAAAAGAGGCTCCCCTTTCGATTAAGAGCTACTATCAAGATCCATCAAGCGCTATTAAGGATAATTGTCCAGTTCCAACCTCTATTCAGGAAATCCTTAAAATGGTAATTGCTGGAACTGGGATGGCAAAGCTATCACCACCTGCATGTCCTTCAGTTAGACTCCTTCCTAAAGCACTTGCTATTGGTCTTGTTCAGGGACATAATGCTGGGCAAGAGGACTATTACCCTGACCTAGTGCAGCTTTCCTGATATTCTTAGCTAAGTGTCTTATTATGCACTGAATAGTAACAACTGTCTATATTTTACTCTTCTCAGTGATAAAAGGACTCTTCCTTATGTAACATAATAATATTATTTAAAAATAGAACAGCAATTTCCACATAGAATCATAGAAAGGTAAGGGTTGGAAGGGACCTTAAAGATCATCTAGTTCCAACCCCCTGCCATGGGCAGGGATGCCATTCACTAGATCAGATTGCTCAGGGCCCCATCCAACCTGGCCTTGAACACTCCCAGGGATGGGACATCCACAACTTCTCTGGGCAATCTGTTTCAGTGCTTTGCCACCAACTGGCTAAAGAACTTCTTCCTAACATTTAATTTAAACTTACCTTTCTTCAGCTTAAAACTATTTCCTCTTGTCCTGTCACTATCTGCCTGTATAAAAAGTCTTTCTCCCTCCTTTTTATAAGCCTCCTTAAGATACTGGAAGGCCACAATGAGGTCTCCCCAGAGTCTTCCCTTCTCCATGCTGAACAACCCCAGCTTTCTCAGCATGTCTTCATAGAGAGGTGCTCCAGCCCTCTGATCATCTCTGTGACCATCCTCTGGCCCCACTCTAACTGGTCCATGTCTTTCCTGTGCTGAGGACCCCAGATGACACAGTGCTCCAGGTGGGATCTCACTAGGGCAGAGTAGAGGGGCACAATCACCTCTCTTGACCTGCTGGCCACTCCTCTTTTGATGCAGGCCAGGATGCTTTGCTTTCTGGGCTGTGAGCATACACTGCTGGCTCATGTTCAGCTTTTCATACACAAGAACCTCCTAGTTCTTCTCCCTAGCGCTGCTCTCAATGGCTTCTCCCAGTCTGTACTCATTTCAGGGATTGCCCCAACCCAGGTGCATCACCTTGCACTTGGACTTGTTGAACTTCATGAGGTTCTTGTGGGCCCACTACTCAAGTTAGTCCACATTCCCCAGGATGGCATCTTGTCCTCCAGGTGTGTCAACTGCACTGCTCAGCTTCATGTCATCTGCAAACTTGCTGAGGGTGCACTCAATCTCACTGTTTATGACATTGATGAAGATATTGAAGAGAGGCAAGAGCCCTGAGGGACACCACTCGTCACTGGCCTCCAGCTAGGCATAGAGCCATTGACCACAACTTTCTGTGTCCATCCTTATCCGCTGAATAGTCTATCCATCACATCCACCTCTCTCCAATTTGGAGATAAGGATGTCAGGTGGGACTGTATCAAGAGCATTACAGACGTCTAGGTAGATGACATCTGTCAGTCTTGCCTTGTCGACTGTTGCCATCATAGAAGGTCACCAGATTGGTTAGAAATTATTTACCCTTAGTAATGCTTCCTTTGTGGAATGTATCTATAGCTTCTATTGTGGAATAGGTTGATCTTGCAACATTTGAGCCCTTGTTATCCACTTTTTTATTGCTGCAGTACAATGCAGGGGGCAATGCCAAAATCTATCATTTCTCTTGTTTTTAGAAGGTTTTGGAGAAATGAACATGATACCTGTAGTTCACTAAGTTGTAACAAGAGCCCTCCTCTGCAGAATCATGGGATACCCTCCAACCCAAGAGCTGCAGTTGTGCAGGGAAAGCAAAGCTGGAATTTGTACACATGTGGATTGCACAGCCACAAGCACTGGGTACTGAACATGAGGAAAGTTTGGACTACACCATGAGCTCTCCATCTGTGTAAACTCATGTAAGAGAGAGCAACACTATTCAAGTCAGCATTTGTAAATGTAAGCCTTGTCCCTCACTACCACTTCTTTTCCAGTGTGACTGTACATATGTTAGTGGCAGGTTCAGGTGTAGAAGTGAGCACTCCTGGCCTTTAAACAAAGCTGTTAGGAGAAAAGATTTATGTCTGTGTACTAAATGGGCAAATTGCTCTCTCAATCTATTAAGCTGTTGGTATGATCTCTTGGCAAGCTAGAACAGTTTGTTGCTATTATTTAGAGTGGAACAAATTGCCTGTATGCAAATATAGCCTAATAGTAAAATACACCATGGATATACTGATAAATGCATTCAAGGAAGTAAATCAGTGATTATTTTCCAAATCCTATGAGTTCATATGGAGCCAGTTTTTAAGCAGGGAGAAAAAAAAGCAACATTTTCAGAGATGAATGCCTAAATGAATATGTAAGTAATTCCTCTGCAGTCCTGTTAACTTCAGCAGAACTTGCTGATCCTCTGGACTTCCAGATAGCAGAATATTCAGGCCATTTATGCTTAATTTCAGGTCCCTATTTACAAAAAACAAAATTAAAAGTTGAGAGAATGCTTAGAGACAAAATTCATTTTCAACAATTGCTTATCTGTGATGATGGGCAACTTATTTTGCAGAAACCAAAGCTACACTGATTTATTACCATGAAAGAAAAAGAAATCAACAAACCACTGAACAAGCAAATCATCATTTTACCATTTTTGTTCTCTGGCTTGACAGGTTGGTTTGAAGAATTGTGTTTTTAACTGCTAAATCTGAATTTCATCAGCAAATGTTTACAGAGTTTGCTGTGAATTCAACATGTCTACTGAAGGGTACATTTCGTGTATATAAAATTCTGATGTCTAAAAACAAGAGGGGGATTATTTAGCCATGCAAGAGTTTAGGAGGGGTCTTTCTACTGTACTACCATGAATGTGTCAATACATCTTCCTCATTAATAATAGCTTCTTGACTTCTTCCTGATTCCAGCTGCAGATAGGTTTATTATAACCTAAGGCAGGAAAAGGAGTCACAGTAACTTTTTTATCTCCACCAACACAAGATTTTATACTTTTATCATACTAGTGCAACTGGATTTTAGCTGCTTCATCTCTCTCACCTAGTGATTTACAGACATTGATTTTATAAGTCACTGATGTTCTATTATATAAACACTGGTATTGATCTGCTTTCTTAGGTTTCCTAGGCATTCCCAACATTATGGCAAATTTGCTTGATATGTTCTCTATATTTTATATAAATAGTTTATTTTATATGGATATCCTTTCAGATCCAGATTGAGAAGTATTTTTCTTATCTTGTCCTCTGACTTTCATGGCAGTTTAACTTTCATCCTAGAAAATATCTGTCTTCATTGACAACTTGCACCTGTGGCAATGTGTGGTTACTGTAGAGAAAGTCTTCACCTAAAGGAAATACTACCTGACCTCCCTCCTTCTCCAGGCTGTCAGGGTTCTAGCTTGTGGCAGCTCTCAGCTCCTCTGGCTCTTCAGAACCTGCAGTAGTCAGCAACATGGTCAGGACAGCTTCTGCCACTTCCTCTTTGCACTCTCATTTTATGTCTTACCACAGCATGTCCCAAGCAGCCATACTGTTTTCACACCCTCACCACATGAACCTTTCAAATGCTGAACTAGATGAACTCCTATTTTGACTCTCAGGCTAGACAGTCATGCCTGGGTTGGCTGTCTCCTGGTGGGGATTGGCACTATGGTTTGCAGCAGCTTCCCACCATTTCTGGAGTGCACCCAGACCAGCTTTGTTTCTGGGCAAAGTTACTTGGCAAAAGCTCAGCAAGTTGCAAATAGGATTTGCCTATCTCCATGCAGCAAACCTATTTTAGGTGGGCATGCAAGGTCTCATGAAAAAGGCAGTGAGTTTTTTTGCCAGCTCTGAGCAGTGAATCAGAGCTTGAGGACAAAAATCTTTCTGTCTACCCACTTGAAAACCAGGTGGAAAGAGCCAGCTCCAAGCTACTCACCAACAGAGGCAGATTTCAATTTCAGTGCTTCAAGAAAAAGAACAGAATGTAATTTGTCTTTTTTCTGGAGTGGTAAAATCTGTGACAGCAGCGTGTCAAGTGAGGCAGATGATATAACAGATCTGGAGGAGGTCAGATGTGGTTCAGGGCAATGTGGTGAAAGAGAAAGGTCGAAGTGGTGAAAATAAACCTCTTCTTTCCAGGGACTGTAGAAGTTCAGGCTGGGAAACTGGGTGAGGTGGGAAAAGGCTTGGACAACAGCTATCGTGTCACTGCTCAGGACAGGCAGACAGGGGAGGTTTAGGTTGGATATTAGGAAGAGATTTTTTACAGAGTGATCAGGCATTGGAATGTGCCGCCCAGGGAGGTGGTGGATTCACCATCCCTGGAGGTTTTTAAGGTGAGACTGGATGTGGCACTTAGTGCCATGCTCTACTAATGACGGACTTGATGATCTTCAAAGTCTCTTTCCAACCCGGTTGGTTCTGTTACTGGTGTGACTGGAAGCTAACCTGAAGCAGGAATTCGATGGGGACGGTTCCCCCTTTGCACAGACAAGAGTTGATTTGTTCAGGAAACCTAGAAAAGGTGGTTTTATTTTATTTGTTTTAGGCGAATGGTCCCCGCCGGACCGAGAGGACGTGAGACAAGCTCCGTGCCCCGCGCAGAGCTGGGCAGGGCTCGAGGCTGGGCGCGGGGGCACGTGTCCTGGTAATCTGAAGTAGGAGTTCGATGGGGGGGGTTACCCTTTGCACAGACAAGAGCTGATTTGCTCAGGAAATTAGCAGTTCTTTGAATTGATGATTTGGACCTTAGCAACAACGTGTTTTTATTTGTTTTAGGCTAATGGTCCCCGCTGGACCGAGAGGATGTGAGACAGGCTCCCCGCCCGGCGCAGCACCCCCGGGGCTGTGTCCTGCTCCAGCCACCACTGTGAGGTGTGGGCAGTGCCCCTGTCCCGCGGGCACAGCCTGCGCC
>NW_008681924.1:13430-20763 GCF_000695815.1 Acanthisitta chloris
GCTCCTCCTGCGCTCGGGTATCGCTCAGCCCGCAGTGCCGCCCAGGGACTCCAGGTAGAGAGGGGAAGGCTCGGGAGGGGCTGGGGCTGCTCCTGCTTTAGCCTAAGTGTCTGTGCGGAGCAGCAGGAACAGAGGGGGACTCACAGAATTTTAGGGGCTGGAATGGAGCTTAGAGATCATCTAGTCCGAATCCTTGTCCTGGGCAGGGACACCTCCCACCACACCAGGTTGCTCAAGGCTTCATACAATCTGGCTTTGAGCAGCCACATAGGACAGTAGCTTTTTAAAACTGAGAATCAGGGATTGTGAAGATTTCATCTTCATTACCACTAGCCTTGCACTTCATTTTGGATGTAAGAAATGTGAAGGGGAAATGAATGACTGGCAGCAATAGAAAACTGCTGCTAATAGCCTATGCTCAGGGAAAGCCAGTGAAATAAACTCCTCCCTCCTGCCCCTCATGTTTCTGAAGTTCCTGGAGCTTTCCAGACTCTTTTTCTTCTGTTCATAAGTTGCTGCAGTATCAATTTTGAATGATAAGGGAGGTACATGCACATCTCACCTGGCTCTTTGTGACTAGTAGATTTTAAGCTACAGTACTAAACTCTTTGTTTTACTTGCTTCCAGACACTTTGATAAGAAATACAACATAACAGTAAATTTAGATGCATTTTCTGGTAGAATGGCAGAAAATTATACCCAATGAGAGGTGGAAAACTTAACACAATTTTCAGCCAAAGTCCACCTGAGTCCACAAGCTTTGCAATGCAGTTGTAAATCTTGCAGCTTGGAGAATCACACTGTCTTCCTTCCACAAAAGTAGGAGCTCCTGCAGAGCCAGTTCATGAGCACTTATGTCACCCCTCCAGACATCAAATCCCCTTCTGCATCTAAATCCTCAAATCTGTGTCTTTCATTACCTGTTGAAGTGCACAGCAGTGTTGTGATGAGGTATCTGGAAGTTTCTATCTTTTTTCATGACTTTGTGGAGCCTTTGGGACAGAAGCTGCTTGGTCTGGAGTTTCCAGTGTCTTTGAGCTATGCAGCTTAGGGCTTGGCATTTGAGTAATTAGCCCCAGCTGCCCCCAGCCCTGTGGATTAGGAGGCATTGTTAGGGGCAGGTGTGGACAGTTTCTTCTGGTGGCAGCTATCAACCTCCTCAGCTTTAGCTGAACCTCTTGATTAGCCAGTGCCCAAAGGTGCAAACCAGAGCTTGGTCACCCAGGCACAGTGCAGGGGATTATCAGCTGCACTGTCTGCCCTTGCCATGTGGCCACAGAGGCAGATGATTGCTTCATCCTGCAGGTGCCATCAGGGGTTCATTGATGCTATCTCTGCACATGCTCTGATGTGTAGTGCTGCTCTTTCTCATTTCAGAGTTAGGATGCATCCTAAGTAGTGTCAGAATTGCTATTTCTAAGGCTTCAGTAAAACAAGCAGTAAAAGCGTGACCTTTTCCCATACAGCAAAGTTTCCTTTTGCATTGCCTCATTTTGTTCTGACTGTTAGTGGCAACGTTTTTGGAGGACAAGTCAGCAGCTAGTATGAATGCACACAGGCATTCAGTTGTTTTCAGCTGGAAATTATTGAGTAACGCAATGACAAACCACCACAGTAAAGAACAAACTTTGCAAAAATGGTTATTATAAATTATCATATCTACAAATTGATTTCCACCAGGCTTATTCTTCCTGACTTGGAAGGAAAACCTTGGCATCCCTGAGTCCTCTGAAACATCAGGGAAGGGCATGTGGAGCTGCGTGGCAGGATGCAACACACAGCACTGAAAAGGAGTGAAGTTGGGATGACTTCTTCCAAGAGGTGTTTTCCTCTTCCACCTTCCTTTTTTTCTAAATTCAATGTGCACCTTGTTCTTTTCAGGCACTTCATTTACCAGCAAAGGTTATGGTTTTCATGGTTCTTAGGAGGGAACAAATATGAAGCATTTGTTTTCTTCCAGTTCTGTACTCTCAGCTGAGTCTGTGTGTTCCCTTGGCTTCCTGCAGGCTGAGCTGGGTGTGGGACAGGATTCCCACAGGTAGTGGTCTGGGTCTTTCTGGAGCTTGCAGAATGGTTATCTGCTGGCCCCAAGGAAGGATGCTCCTGGTTGGTCTTTGTGACTGTTGAAGCAAAGCTTGGGTGGTGTCTACTGAGTACAACATGCTATTCTTCTGTAAAAAAAAGATGTTGAGTATCTGGGTTTTTTTCTCTAGGAGTAACTGACTGAAGTTCAGACTTCATAATGGAAGCCACAACCAACGCAGACAATGACAACAGGTAGGAATTCACTCTATGTAATCTTGGCTTCTCAGGTGCTGTGATGAATGTTGACATGGTTTCAAAAAATAATCCCCCTCAAAGCAAGAATCACAACCCCTGAGTGGGAGAAGGAAGTTAGGGATTGTCAGGTGACTGGGAGTGGCTTCAGAGCACATGGGTGTTTTCATGGCTCCTGTTACAGACCCAGGCCTGGATGATGTTGTGGCTCAGGGCATGTTCTTTGCTGAACTTTCTGAGCCAAGTCTCTTATTGCTGGAGTCAGTGCTCTGCCTTCTCCAGCCTGGGCTGCTTTGAGCCTCCTTGATGGATGGTGTCAGGAGCAGAAATCACTGAGAAGGATGCATGCTGCCCCAGGTGCAGCAAATGCTTGACAGAGCTGATTTGTCAGCTGTAACCAGTGGATTTCAAACCACTTTCGTGCTGGACATAGACCATTGTCCGAAAACCACAGTTTCTGCACAGAGTAGAAGCCATTGGTGAAAAGTGTATACCATCCTTTCTCCGGCTCTTTCCTTTTGGAAAGAGCGCCTGCACATCCAGGAGCAAGAGAGGCAGTGTCAGGAGGCTCCAGGGCACAAGCTCGCTGTGATGACTGCCCTCCTTGCAGAGCTCCACAAGGTAATGTCTGGGGGTCATGGAGTGGCAGGAGGGGAGGAAGGCACATGGTCTTTGCCTGCCTCATGGCTTAGCCATGAGCTCAAAGCACTTGGTTTCCAAGGGCATTTGGGGGTTTTGTCATGCTGATCCTTCAGCACTGAGGTTCCTGCTGTGCCCTGTGGGATGTAGGACCCCATGGTGCTGAACCATGTAGGACCCCATGGCGCTGAACCGAGGCAGCTGTGAGGGGAGAGCTGTGCAGAGGTGGCATTGTAATGAAGAGTGTGAGTGCAGTCAGCATGCCATGGAAAAACTGTTAGGAGCTGCCAATGGCTGTAGGAAATCTCTTGGAGCAAATGAGAGGAACCAAGAGAAGCAAACCAGTGTAGGCCTTTACCTTCTGCATGCCCCATTATCCACTGCCAAAGAGATAAAGTGCCTTTCTGGGTTTAAGTCCTTGGCAATGCCTTGTGCTGCCACCAGAAATGGGGAGTGTTGGTCCCTGCTGCTCGGAAGGCCAAGCAGGGAGGATCAGTGTGGAGAAGGAATCAGGGATGCCTTATGTGCCTGGAGGGTGTGCGAGGCAGGGAAGGAGCAGCAGTGTTGGGGAGGGAGTGGAGTCCTTGCCAGCTCCTCCCATCAGGTGTGCAGGGACTCAGCTCTCTGGGGCAACCCAAACCCAACTGCCCTGCACACTGTGTCTCTGGGCCCTGATGCAGAGCATTCATCCGGATTTGGCTGCTAAATCCATTGCTTTGCAAAGCAGTGGGAGAGGGAGAAGTGGTGCTTAGATGGGGATTTGGGAATCCTGCAGAAGGCAAGAACAGGATAGATAAGGGCAGCAAGGATTTCCATCAAGCAAAATTCAATAAAAGGAGCAGAATGCAGGAAGAAAAGAATAAGACCAACAACAATAATAACACCAAGCAGCAGTAGTAGTAATAGCAGCACCAGTAGTAGTAGTTTAGGAATGGACAGTGTTCACTGATGACCAATTTCAGAGGACTCCAGATATTTCTGTTGGAGGAGATGCCTGTGGTGCCTTCAGCTGTTTCTCTGCCTGGTCTCCATTATTAACTGCCCTTCTGAGGGGCTTTTAATCCCCACTAGCATCTTCTTAGTAATGGATTGGTATGAAATGTGTAGAGCTGTTGGTAAGCAAATGTTTGCTGAGTCTCATGTCGAGGACTAAAACACCCAAACTCATTCTATTTCTCTCTCCCTTGTTTCAGCAAACCAAGGCTGTGGATGGGCAACTCATGGAACAGGTTTTGAGGGTAGGTGCTCTCAAATAATAGAGCTCTGTGTTCGCTTAGGTTTTGCCTGCATGCTGAATCTCTGAAGCATCAAACTTCCACTGTGTCTATCAGCAAAATATCCTGATAGCTGCTTCTCTCAATCTCTTCCCAGGAACTCACCTGCCCATTGCCACCTCTCGTTCGACCTCTGAATGAGCCTGCCAGAGCAGAGCCCTTACTGCCAACAGAGGTAAACCAACCTCTCTTTGCCAGGGCTGTGGGTAAATCACCAGAGAGTTTTCTGGCTCTTGCATGTGTTTTCACCTGATTTTGTGTGATGGATAGCTAGCTAGCTAGATAGATAGATAAAGGCTGTTCGTTAGGTTTTGTCTTCAGAAGAAGTCAGATGGCTAAACCCCAATGGATCAATGTTGTGTAACAGCTGCTCCCATCACATTGTTTTACTGGGAAGTGTATCCAATTGTGCTTCTGAATGGTTTTGAGTGGGCTAACATGGTAGCAAAACTATCTTTCCTCTTTTGAATTGTTTGAAGCAATCTTTGTGGTTTTGGTGGTCTAAGAAGTTTGAGCCAGGGCAGAGGAGGAATGATAAATGCTCTGGTGTCTTACACGAACTAGACTCGTGTGCTCCGAATGTGAAAGCTTTGCCAAAACATTTTTAGCATCTCCTCTCTGCTGAGGCGCTAAAAGTATTTTCCCTTGGTTCTCAGCAGCAATATTTGCTGACTGTGTTGAGCAGAAGTGTTTGGCAGCTGTTATAAACTGTTTTACTTATTTCTTCACAAATGCACATCCTGTAAGTGCTAAGCAAGTCATTCTCGGTGGTAGCAGCACCTGTTATTTCTGTCCATGCTGAGCCAGGCCAGGCCAGCTTAGGCTATTGGACACTTCAAACTCAGACAGGCTAGTCAGAGTATTGATTACAGCAAGTAACACATAGAAAACAGGTCATGGGTACAGTGCTCTTGATTTATTGTGTTCTCAATTTGCACTTTCCTTTCTTTCTAGGACTCACAGCCTGATGCATCTGTGGACCATGCTCAGAGTAAGTAGAAACCCAAGGAAAACACAGAGTTCTGTGTGTCTTGACAGGTAATTTTGTGTGTTGTATGTTGTATGTTGTGAGAACATCGAGTTCTTATGCTGATGAAGAAGTGCGATTGCTTTGCTGAGCAGTGGTGAGTTCAGAAATGGCTTAAGAGTCTGGATATATTCATTCCCTGTAAACTGAGGCAGCTGCTCAGCAGAGGACAGGCAGTTTTTTGTTAGGAAGCCCCACCTGGAGTGAGGAATACACTCCATGGCAAACACATCTTGGGGTAAAGTGACTTTCCAATCTGGTGCTCAGAGCCCATGGGATGAGATGTGCTCCAAATGAGGCAAATATCCCAAGTGTTCGTTTCTGATTTACAGAGCAGCATGGCACAGCTCCAGGAACATTGCTGAGTCCTCAGGCAGGGACATCGTAAGTAACCATTCTGTTCCCATCTCTCCTGGACACTTACTCCACAAGAACATGGAGTGAACTAATATTTGGGTCACAATGATTCTGAGGACTAAGGTTTTATCTGTCTGATTTTTCTTAGAAAACTTCAGGGAATTTTCATCAACAGCAACTTTATTGCATTGGTGCATCAGATTGGAGGTCTTTTGTTCTTTGAATCTGTGTCTGTTTGACATCCTGTCACACTTTGTGCTCTTCAACCTCCTAATGATGCCTTCAACTGACAGAAGTTGTAAGGAATCCAGACTGGATCTGGATATCATTCTGAACCCTGAGAAGGCTAGTAAAGCTACAGCTGCACGAGCTGTGACCACCAGGGGTGAAATGTGAAAGCAATCACATGGTACAGCTTTCTGTGAGTGCCCAAGAAAAAGTTTTCTACAAAGTCTCCATTTGAAAGAACCCCAAAGAAAAGGAGCAGGAAAGGCCTTCCCAGGTGGCTTTCCTTTTTGGATGCAGCCCTGAGGTTCATACCTGGCTACTCCAGAATGGAAGCAGCTCTTCTTTTGACCTGACTGATAAAATCCCTCAGTTCCCAAGCTTTTCATCACAGGTTTGGAAGGACTGCTGGGTAATTCCCTGGGTTGAGGAGTCAGATGTCAGCTAGTTTCTAGATTGGAGTAACTCTCCTTTTGAACAGCAGGAGTTTTGCCTGTCTATTTTCCAAGTCCTTTTGGGGTGCCTGCATGGTTGCCAAAGAGGGGGATAACAGTTCTGGAGAGCTTTGAGTCCCTCCCCACAAATCCCTCCCTTCTAGGCTTTTAAGGACCTCAGCAATGTATTGAAATTGCAAAGACTAGTTCCCACTTGCAGGCAGAGGACTGAGTGGTGCATTGGGAAGCATTTGCAGGCAGCTGCTGTCTTCTCTAGAAACAGGAAAAGAGCTGGTTCTTCCCCACTTGTAACTGCATTGAGCATCTGAACTGCTCAGTGTTCCAGTTCCCACTGAGATGTGCAGGAACCTGAAGTTCATTGTGTAGAGAAGCAATAGGAGATAGGTTCAACCTTGGCTTTTACTTACAAATGTGTGATAGGATACTTCGTCAGCAAAATGAGAAGCCCTGGGGCAGAGGAAGTATTGGCAGCCCCTGAGAGCAGTGTCTGAATGTGCACAGCTACTGGTGCAAAGATTTTTTGTGTCCCTTGGGGAGCCAGTCTAATGGGAGAGCCCCCATTAGAAAGGAATAATCCAGACATGCTGGATTTTGCCCATGAACCAGAATTGTATTTCCCCAACCATTCCCTTCTTCCCTCCACCTCCAGTGTGTCTTTGGGTCACGCAAAGGGTCTCTGTGCGACTGCCCGTGGGAATGGACACAAGGAGGGCAAGAAGGAGGAGCAGGAAAACAGCAGCAATTCCTCCCAGGAGCATGCTGAGCTGAGGGAGCCTGGTCATAAGAGCTGTGACCAAGTGGCCATGGCTCCTGAGGATGCTGATCTGCCAACCAGCTTCTCTTGGGAGATGAAGCTCCTCTCACCAGCGAAGGACCCCCTTGGCCTTGAGCACATGGCGCCAAGAAGAGATGTCCATCCCGCGGCAATAGTCCACCCGGTCCCCAGGACAGACAGACCTCAGGAGACACCAGAGACCAAGGTCCTCCCCGGTCCAAGGAAGGACATATGTCATGGTTTAACCCCAGCCAGCAGACAAGATCAACGCAGCCTCTCACTCACTCCCCCACCCATGGGAAAG